>NW_026893953.1:0-258408 GCF_032452875.1 Bos javanicus
AACACAATCATGTGACAGATCATGCACTGATCACGTGGCTGATCATGCACTGGACACTGTGACTGAGCATGGACTGATCACATGACTATCGTGTAGTGATCACGTGACTTAATGGCGCTGATCATGTGACTGATCATGCACTGATCATGTTTGCTATCATACACTGATCATGTGCCTCTGGAGGCAATAAACAAAGAGCTGAGTAGGCACGAATCAGTCAGCAGGCAATAATCATGGAACTCAGCTGTGAGGAATCATGCTGCTCAGCTGGCAATAATCAAGCAGCTGAGCAGGCAGGAATTACGCAGCACAGCTGGCAATTGTCAAGCAGATGACAGGCAGGAATCGTGCAGCTCAGCTGGCAATTGTCAAGCAGATGAGCAGACAGTAATCACGCAGCTCAGCAGGCCCAGATCACGTGACTGAGCATGCACTGTTCACGTGGCTGATCATACACTGATCACGTGATTGATCATGCACTGATCACTTGGATATCATGCACTGATCACGTGGCTGATCATACACTGTTCACGTGTCTGACCATGCACTGATCACGTGGCTGATCATACACTGCTCACGTAACTGATAATGCACTTATCACGTGGCTATCATGCACTGAATACGTGGCTGAACATGCACTGTTCACGTGGCTGATCACACACCTGTCACGTGACATATCATGCACTGATCACCTGGAACTCATGCACTGATCACGTGGCTGATCATACTCTGCTCACGAAACTCATCATGCACACATCACGTGGCTATCATGCACTGCTCACGTGGTTCGTCATGGAATGATCACGAAGCTACCATATACTGGTCACGTGACTGATCATGCACAGATCACGTAAATGATCATGCACTGTTCACGTGACTGATCATGTACTGATCACGTGACTGATAATGCACTGATCACGTGGCTATCATGCTCTGCTCACGTGGCTGATCATGCAACGATCACGTAGCAACCATGTAGTGGTCTCGTGACTGATCATGCACTGATCATGTAATTGATCCTGCACTGATCACGTGGCTCATCACGCACTGATCCGGTGGCTGATCACACACGTATCACGTGACTGGTCATGTGCAGATCCCGTGACTAATCATGAAGTGATCACGTGGCTATCCTGCACTGATCACGTGGATATCATGCACTGATCACGTGGCTGATCACACACGTATCACCTGACTGATCATGCACTGATCACGTGGCTATCATGCACTGCTCACGTGGCTGATCATGCGATGATCACGCAACTACCATGTACTGGTCACATGACTGATCATGCACTGATCACGTGACTGATCATGCAGTGATCACGTGGCTGTCATGCACTACTCACGTGGCTGATCATGCAATGATCATGTAGCTACCATGTACAGGTCACGTGAATGATCATACACCCATCAGGTGACTGATCATGCACTGATCACGTGGCTATCATGCACTGATCACTAGACTGATCATGCACTGATCACGTCTATATCATGCACTGATCACATGACTGCCCATGCACTGGTCACGTGGATGATCATACACTAATCATGTGACAGATCATGCACTGATCACGTGGCTGATCATGCACTGACACTGTGACTGAGCATGGACTGATCACATGACTATCGTGTAGTGATCACGTGACTTAATGGCGCTGATCATGTGACTGATCATGCACTGATCATGTTTGCTATCATACACTGATCATGTGCCTCTGGAGGCAATAAACAAAGAGCTGAGTAGGCACGAATCAGTCAGCAGGCAATAATCATGGAACTCAGCTGTGAGGAATCATGCTGCTCAGCTGGCAATAATCAAGCAGCTGAGCAGGCAGGAATTACGCAGCACAGCTGACAATTGTCAAGCAGATGACAGGCAGGAATCGTGCAGCTCAGCTGGCAATTGTCAAGCAGATGAGCAGACAGTAATCACGCAGCTCAGCAGGCCCAGATCACGTGACTGAGCATGCACTGTTCACGTGGCTGATCATACACTGATCACGTGATTGATCATGCACTGATCACTTGGATATCATGCACTGATCACGTGGCTGATCATACACTGTTCACGTGTCTGACCATGCACTGATCACGTGGCTGATCATACACTGCTCACGTAACTGATAATGCACTTATCACGTGGCTATCATGCACTGAATACGTGGCTGAACATGCACTGTTCACGTGGCTGATCACACACCTGTCACGTGACATATCATGCACTGATCACCTGGAACTCATGCACTGATCACGTGGCTGATCATACTCTGCTCACGAAACTCATCATGCACACATCACGTGGCTATCATGCACTGCTCACGTGGTTCGTCATGGAATGATCACGAAGCTACCATATACTGGTCACGTGACTGATCATGCACAGATCACGTAAATGATCATGCACTGTTCACGTGACTGATCATGTACTGATCACGTGACTGATAATGCACTGATCACGTGGCTATCATGCTCTGCTCACGTGGCTGATCATGCAACGATCACGTAGCAACCATGTAGTGGTCTCGTGACTGATCATGCACTGATCATGTAATTGATCCTGCACTGATCACGTGGCTCATCACGCACTGATCCGGTGGCTGATCACACACGTATCACGTGACTGGTCATGTACAGATCCCGTGACTAATCATGAAGTGATCACGTGGCTATCCTGCACTGATCACGTGGATATCATGCACTGATCACGTGGCTGATCACACACGTATCACCTGACTGATCATGCACTGATCACGTGGCTATCATGCACTGCTCACGTGGCTGATCATGCGATGATCACGCAACTACCATGTACTGGTCACATGACTGATCATGCACTGATCACGTGACTGATCATGCAGTGATCACGTGGCTGTCATGCACTACTCACGTGGCTGATCATGCAATGATCATGTAGCTACCATGTACAGGTCACGTGAATGATCATACACCCATCAGGTGACTGATCATGCACTGATCACGTGGCTATCATGCACTGATCACTAGACTGATCATGCACTGATCACGTCTATATCATGCACTGATCACATGACTGCCCATGCACTGGTCACGTGGATGATCATACACTAATCATGTGACAGATCATGCACTGATCACGTGGCTGATCATGCACTGACACTGTGACTGAGCATGGACTGATCACATGACTATCGTGTAGTGATCACGTGACTTAATGGCGCTGATCATGTGACTGATCATGCACTGATCATGTTTGCTATCATACACTGATCATGTGCCTCTGGAGGCAATAAACAAAGAGCTGAGTAGGCACGAATCAGTCAGCAGGCAATAATCATGGAACTCAGCTGTGAGGAATCATGCTGCTCAGCTGGCAATAATCAAGCAGCTGAGCAGGCAGGAATTACGCAGCACAGCTGACAATTGTCAAGCAGATGACAGGCAGGAATCGTGCAGCTCAGCTGGCAATTGTCAAGCAGATGAGCAGACAGTAATCACGCAGCTCAGCAGGCCCAGATCACGTGACTGAGCATGCACTGTTCACGTGGCTGATCATACACTGATCACGTGATTGATCATGCACTGATCACTTGGATATCATGCACTGATCACGTGGCTGATCATACACTGTTCACGTGTCTGACCATGCACTGATCACGTGGCTGATCATACACTGCTCACGTAACTGATAATGCACTTATCACGTGGCTATCATGCACTGAATACGTGGCTGAACATGCACTGTTCACGTGGCTGATCACACACCTGTCACGTGACATATCATGCACTGATCACCTGGAACTCATGCACTGATCACGTGGCTGATCATACTCTGCTCACGAAACTCATCATGCACACATCACGTGGCTATCATGCACTGCTCACGTGGTTCGTCATGGAATGATCACGAAGCTACCATATACTGGTCACGTGACTGATCATGCACAGATCACGTAAATGATCATGCACTGTTCACGTGACTGATCATGTACTGATCACGTGACTGATAATGCACTGATCACGTGGCTATCATGCTCTGCTCACGTGGCTGATCATGCAACGATCACGTAGCAACCATGTAGTGGTCTCGTGACTGATCATGCACTGATCATGTAATTGATCCTGCACTGATCACGTGGCTCATCACGCACTGATCCGGTGGCTGATCACACACGTATCACGTGACTGGTCATGTACAGATCCCGTGACTAATCATGAAGTGATCACGTGGCTATCCTGCACTGATCACGTGGATATCATGCACTGATCACGTGGCTGATCACACACGTATCACCTGACTGATCATGCACTGATCACGTGGCTATCATGCACTGCTCACGTGGCTGATCATGCGATGATCACGCAACTACCATGTACTGGTCACATGACTGATCATGCACTGATCACGTGACTGATCATGCAGTGATCACGTGGCTGTCATGCACTACTCACGTGGCTGATCATGCAATGATCATGTAGCTACCATGTACAGGTCACGTGAATGATCATACACCCATCAGGTGACTGATCATGCACTGATCACGTGGCTATCATGCACTGATCACTAGACTGATCATGCACTGATCACGTCTATATCATGCACTGATCACATGACTGCCCATGCACTGGTCACGTGGATGATCATACACTAATCATGTGACAGATCATGCACTGATCACGTGGCTGATCATGCACTGACACTGTGACTGAGCATGGACTGATCACATGACTATCGTGTAGTGATCACGTGACTTAATGGCGCTGATCATGTGACTGATCATGCACTGATCATGTTTGCTATCATACACTGATCATGTGCCTCTGGAGGCAATAAACAAAGAGCTGAGTAGGCACGAATCAGTCAGCAGGCAATAATCATGGAACTCAGCTGTGAGGAATCATGCTGCTCAGCTGGCAATAATCAAGCAGCTGAGCAGGCAGGAATTACGCAGCACAGCTGGCAATTGTCAAGCAGATGACAGGCAGGAATCGTGCAGCTCAGCTGGCAATTGTCAAGCAGATGAGCAGACAGTAATCACGCAGCTCAGCAGGCCCAGATCACGTGACTGAGCATGCACTGTTCACGTGGCTGATCATACACTGATCACGTGATTGATCATGCACTGATCACTTGGATATCATGCACTGATCACGTGGCTGATCATACACTGTTCACGTGTCTGACCATGCACTGATCACGTGGCTGATCATACACTGCTCACGTAACTGATAATGCACTTATCACGTGGCTATCATGCACTGAATACGTGGCTGAACATGCACTGTTCACGTGGCTGATCACACACCTGTCACGTGACATATCATGCACTGATCACCTGGAACTCATGCACTGATCACGTGGCTGATCATACTCTGCTCACGAAACTCATCATGCACACATCACGTGGCTATCATGCACTGCTCACGTGGTTCGTCATGGAATGATCACGAAGCTACCATATACTGGTCACGTGACTGATCATGCACAGATCACGTAAATGATCATGCACTGTTCACGTGACTGATCATGTACTGATCACGTGACTGATAATGCACTGATCACGTGGCTATCATGCTCTGCTCACGTGGCTGATCATGCAACGATCACGTAGCAACCATGTAGTGGTCTCGTGACTGATCATGCACTGATCATGTAATTGATCCTGCACTGATCACGTGGCTCATCACGCACTGATCCGGTGGCTGATCACACACGTATCACGTGACTGGTCATGCAGATCCCGTGACTAATCATGAAGTGATCACGTGGCTATCCTGCACTGATCACGTGGATATCATGCACTGATCACGTGGCTGATCACACACGTATCACCTGACTGATCATGCACTGATCACGTGGCTATCATGCACTGCTCACGTGGCTGATCATGCGATGATCACGCAACTACCATGTACTGGTCACATGACTGATCATGCACTGATCACGTGACTGATCATGCAGTGATCACGTGGCTGTCATGCACTACTCACGTGGCTGATCATGCAATGATCATGTAGCTACCATGTACAGGTCACGTGAATGATCATACACCCATCAGGTGACTGACCATGCACTGATCACGTGGCTATCATGCACTGATCACTAGACTGATCATGCACTGATCACGTCTATATCATGCACTGATCACATGACTGCCCATGCACTGGTCACGTGGATGATCATACACTAATCATGTGACAGATCATGCACTGATCACGTGGCTGATCATGCACTGACACTGTGACTGAGCATGGACTGATCACATGACTATCGTGTAGTGATCACGTGACTTAATGGCGCTGATCATGTGACTGATCATGCACTGATCATGTTTGCTATCATACACTGATCATGTGCCTCTGGAGGCAATAAACAAAGAGCTGAGTAGGCACGAATCAGTCAGCAGGCAATAATCATGGAACTCAGCTGTGAGGAATCATGCTGCTCAGCTGGCAATAATCAAGCAGCTGAGCAGGCAGGAATTACGCAGCACAGCTGACAATTGTCAAGCAGATGACAGGCAGGAATCGTGCAGCTCAGCTGGCAATTGTCAAGCAGATGAGCAGACAGTAATCACGCAGCTCAGCAGGCCCAGATCACGTGACTGAGCATGCACTGTTCACGTGGCTGATCATACACTGATCACGTGATTGATCATGCACTGATCACTTGGATATCATGCACTGATCACGTGGCTGATCATACACTGTTCACGTGTCTGACCATGCACTGATCACGTGGCTGATCATACACTGCTCACGTAACTGATAATGCACTTATCACGTGGCTATCATGCACTGAATACGTGGCTGAACATGCACTGTTCACGTGGCTGATCACACACCTGTCACGTGACATATCATGCACTGATCACCTGGAACTCATGCACTGATCACGTGGCTGATCATACTCTGCTCACGAAACTCATCATGCACACATCACGTGGCTATCATGCACTGCTCACGTGGTTCGTCATGGAATGATCACGAAGCTACCATATACTGGTCACGTGACTGATCATGCACAGATCACGTAAATGATCATGCACTGTTCACGTGACTGATCATGTACTGATCACGTGACTGATAATGCACTGATCACGTGGCTATCATGCTCTGCTCACGTGGCTGATCATGCAACGATCACGTAGCAACCATGTAGTGGTCTCGTGACTGATCATGCACTGATCATGTAATTGATCCTGCACTGATCACGTGGCTCATCACGCACTGATCCGGTGGCTGATCACACACGTATCACGTGACTGGTCATGTACAGATCCCGTGACTAATCATGAAGTGATCACGTGGCTATCCTGCACTGATCACGTGGATATCATGCACTGATCACGTGGCTGATCACACACGTATCACCTGACTGATCATGCACTGATCACGTGGCTATCATGCACTGCTCACGTGGCTGATCATGCGATGATCACGCAACTACCATGTACTGGTCACATGACTGATCATGCACTGATCACGTGACTGATCATGCAGTGATCACGTGGCTGTCATGCACTACTCACGTGGCTGATCATGCAATGATCATGTAGCTACCATGTACAGGTCACGTGAATGATCATACACCCATCAGGTGACTGATCATGCACTGATCACGTGGCTATCATGCACTGATCACTAGACTGATCATGCACTGATCACGTCTATATCATGCACTGATCACATGACTGCCCATGCACTGGTCACGTGGATGATCATACACTAATCATGTGACAGATCATGCACTGATCACGTGGCTGATCATGCACTGACACTGTGACTGAGCATGGACTGATCACATGACTATCGTGTAGTGATCACGTGACTTAATGGCGCTGATCATGTGACTGATCATGCACTGATCATGTTTGCTATCATACACTGATCATGTGCCTCTGGAGGCAATAAACAAAGAGCTGAGTAGGCACGAATCAGTCAGCAGGCAATAATCATGGAACTCAGCTGTGAGGAATCATGCTGCTCAGCTGGCAATAATCAAGCAGCTGAGCAGGCAGGAATTACGCAGCACAGCTGACAATTGTCAAGCAGATGACAGGCAGGAATCGTGCAGCTCAGCTGGCAATTGTCAAGCAGATGAGCAGACAGTAATCACGCAGCTCAGCAGGCCCAGATCACGTGACTGAGCATGCACTGTTCACGTGGCTGATCATACACTGATCACGTGATTGATCATGCACTGATCACTTGGATATCATGCACTGATCACGTGGCTGATCATACACTGTTCACGTGTCTGACCATGCACTGATCACGTGGCTGATCATACACTGCTCACGTAACTGATAATGCACTTATCACGTGGCTATCATGCACTGAATACGTGGCTGAACATGCACTGTTCACGTGGCTGATCACACACCTGTCACGTGACATATCATGCACTGATCACCTGGAACTCATGCACTGATCACGTGGCTGATCATACTCTGCTCACGAAACTCATCATGCACACATCACGTGGCTATCATGCACTGCTCACGTGGTTCGTCATGGAATGATCACGAAGCTACCATATACTGGTCACGTGACTGATCATGCACAGATCACGTAAATGATCATGCACTGTTCACGTGACTGATCATGTACTGATCACGTGACTGATAATGCACTGATCACGTGGCTATCATGCTCTGCTCACGTGGCTGATCATGCAACGATCACGTAGCAACCATGTAGTGGTCTCGTGACTGATCATGCACTGATCATGTAATTGATCCTGCACTGATCACGTGGCTCATCACGCACTGATCCGGTGGCTGATCACACACGTATCACGTGACTGGTCATGTACAGATCCCGTGACTAATCATGAAGTGATCACGTGGCTATCCTGCACTGATCACGTGGATATCATGCACTGATCACGTGGCTGATCACACACGTATCACCTGACTGATCATGCACTGATCACGTGGCTATCATGCACTGCTCACGTGGCTGATCATGCGATGATCACGCAACTACCATGTACTGGTCACATGACTGATCATGCACTGATCACGTGACTGATCATGCAGTGATCACGTGGCTGTCATGCACTACTCACGTGGCTGATCATGCAATGATCATGTAGCTACCATGTACAGGTCACGTGAATGATCATACACCCATCAGGTGACTGACCATGCACTGATCACGTGGCTATCATGCACTGATCACTAGACTGATCATGCACTGATCACGTCTATATCATGCACTGATCACATGACTGCCCATGCACTGGTCACGTGGATGATCATACACTAATCATGTGACAGATCATGCACTGATCACGTGGCTGATCATGCACTGACACTGTGACTGAGCATGGACTGATCACATGACTATCGTGTAGTGATCACGTGACTTAATGGCGCTGATCATGTGACTGATCATGCACTGATCATGTTTGCTATCATACACTGATCATGTGCCTCTGGAGGCAATAAACAAAGAGCTGAGTAGGCACGAATCAGTCAGCAGGCAATAATCATGGAACTCAGCTGTGAGGAATCATGCTGCTCAGCTGGCAATAATCAAGCAGCTGAGCAGGCAGGAATTACGCAGCACAGCTGACAATTGTCAAGCAGATGACAGGCAGGAATCGTGCAGCTCAGCTGGCAATTGTCAAGCAGATGAGCAGACAGTAATCACGCAGCTCAGCAGGCCCAGATCACGTGACTGAGCATGCACTGTTCACGTGGCTGATCATACACTGATCACGTGATTGATCATGCACTGATCACTTGGATATCATGCACTGATCACGTGGCTGATCATACACTGTTCACGTGTCTGACCATGCACTGATCACGTGGCTGATCATACACTGCTCACGTAACTGATAATGCACTTATCACGTGGCTATCATGCACTGAATACGTGGCTGAACATGCACTGTTCACGTGGCTGATCACACACCTGTCACGTGACATATCATGCACTGATCACCTGGAACTCATGCACTGATCACGTGGCTGATCATACTCTGCTCACGAAACTCATCATGCACACATCACGTGGCTATCATGCACTGCTCACGTGGTTCGTCATGGAATGATCACGAAGCTACCATATACTGGTCACGTGACTGATCATGCACAGATCACGTAAATGATCATGCACTGTTCACGTGACTGATCATGTACTGATCACGTGACTGATAATGCACTGATCACGTGGCTATCATGCTCTGCTCACGTGGCTGATCATGCAACGATCACGTAGCAACCATGTAGTGGTCTCGTGACTGATCATGCACTGATCATGTAATTGATCCTGCACTGATCACGTGGCTCATCACGCACTGATCCGGTGGCTGATCACACACGTATCACGTGACTGGTCATGTACAGATCCCGTGACTAATCATGAAGTGATCACGTGGCTATCCTGCACTGATCACGTGGATATCATGCACTGATCACGTGGCTGATCACACACGTATCACCTGACTGATCATGCACTGATCACGTGGCTATCATGCACTGCTCACGTGGCTGATCATGCGATGATCACGCAACTACCATGTACTGGTCACATGACTGATCATGCACTGATCACGTGACTGATCATGCAGTGATCACGTGGCTGTCATGCACTACTCACGTGGCTGATCATGCAATGATCATGTAGCTACCATGTACAGGTCACGTGAATGATCATACACCCATCAGGTGACTGACCATGCACTGATCACGTGGCTATCCTGCACTGATCACTAGACTGATCATGCACTGATCACGTCTATATCATGCACTGATCACATGACTGCCCATGCACTGGTCACGTGGATGATCATACACTAATCATGTGACAGATCATGCACTGATCACGTGGCTGATCATGCACTGACACTGTGACTGAGCATGGACTGATCACATGACTATCGTGTAGTGATCACGTGACTTAATGGCGCTGATCATGTGACTGATCATGCACTGATCATGTTTGCTATCATACACTGATCATGTGCCTCTGGAGGCAATAAACAAAGAGCTGAGTAGGCACGAATCAGTCAGCAGGCAATAATCATGGAACTCAGCTGTGAGGAATCATGCTGCTCAGCTGGCAATAATCAAGCAGCTGAGCAGGCAGGAATTACGCAGCACAGCTGACAATTGTCAAGCAGATGACAGGCAGGAATCGTGCAGCTCAGCTGGCAATTGTCAAGCAGATGAGCAGACAGTAATCACGCAGCTCAGCAGGCCCAGATCACGTGACTGAGCATGCACTGTTCACGTGGCTGATCATACACTGATCACGTGATTGATCATGCACTGATCACTTGGATATCATGCACTGATCACGTGGCTGATCATACACTGTTCACGTGTCTGACCATGCACTGATCACGTGGCTGATCATACACTGCTCACGTAACTGATAATGCACTTATCACGTGGCTATCATGCACTGAATACGTGGCTGAACATGCACTGTTCACGTGGCTGATCACACACCTGTCACGTGACATATCATGCACTGATCACCTGGAACTCATGCACTGATCACGTGGCTGATCATACTCTGCTCACGAAACTCATCATGCACACATCACGTGGCTATCATGCACTGCTCACGTGGTTCGTCATGGAATGATCACGAAGCTACCATATACTGGTCACGTGACTGATCATGCACAGATCACGTAAATGATCATGCACTGTTCACGTGACTGATCATGTACTGATCACGTGACTGATAATGCACTGATCACGTGGCTATCATGCTCTGCTCACGTGGCTGATCATGCAACGATCACGTAGCAACCATGTAGTGGTCTCGTGACTGATCATGCACTGATCATGTAATTGATCCTGCACTGATCACGTGGCTCATCACGCACTGATCCGGTGGCTGATCACACACGTATCACGTGACTGGTCATGTACAGATCCCGTGACTAATCATGAAGTGATCACGTGGCTATCCTGCACTGATCACGTGGATATCATGCACTGATCACGTGGCTGATCACACACGTATCACCTGACTGATCATGCACTGATCACGTGGCTATCATGCACTGCTCACGTGGCTGATCATGCGATGATCACGCAACTACCATGTACTGGTCACATGACTGATCATGCACTGATCACGTGACTGATCATGCAGTGATCACGTGGCTGTCATGCACTACTCACGTGGCTGATCATGCAATGATCATGTAGCTACCATGTACAGGTCACGTGAATGATCATACACCCATCAGGTGACTGATCATGCACTGATCACGTGGCTATCATGCACTGATCACTAGACTGATCATGCACTGATCACGTCTATATCATGCACTGATCACATGACTGCCCATGCACTGGTCACGTGGATGATCATACACTAATCATGTGACAGATCATGCACTGATCACGTGGCTGATCATGCACTGACACTGTGACTGAGCATGGACTGATCACATGACTATCGTGTAGTGATCACGTGACTTAATGGCGCTGATCATGTGACTGATCATGCACTGATCATGTTTGCTATCATACACTGATCATGTGCCTCTGGAGGCAATAAACAAAGAGCTGAGTAGGCACGAATCAGTCAGCAGGCAATAATCATGGAACTCAGCTGTGAGGAATCATGCTGCTCAGCTGGCAATAATCAAGCAGCTGAGCAGGCAGGAATTACGCAGCACAGCTGACAATTGTCAAGCAGATGACAGGCAGGAATCGTGCAGCTCAGCTGGCAATTGTCAAGCAGATGAGCAGACAGTAATCACGCAGCTCAGCAGGCCCAGATCACGTGACTGAGCATGCACTGTTCACGTGGCTGATCATACACTGATCACGTGATTGATCATGCACTGATCACTTGGATATCATGCACTGATCACGTGGCTGATCATACACTGTTCACGTGTCTGACCATGCACTGATCACGTGGCTGATCATACACTGCTCACGTAACTGATAATGCACTTATCACGTGGCTATCATGCACTGAATACGTGGCTGAACATGCACTGTTCACGTGGCTGATCACACACCTGTCACGTGACATATCATGCACTGATCACCTGGAACTCATGCACTGATCACGTGGCTGATCATACTCTGCTCACGAAACTCATCATGCACACATCACGTGGCTATCATGCACTGCTCACGTGGTTCGTCATGGAATGATCACGAAGCTACCATATACTGGTCACGTGACTGATCATGCACAGATCACGTAAATGATCATGCACTGTTCACGTGACTGATCATGTACTGATCACGTGACTGATAATGCACTGATCACGTGGCTATCATGCTCTGCTCACGTGGCTGATCATGCAACGATCACGTAGCAACCATGTAGTGGTCTCGTGACTGATCATGCACTGATCATGTAATTGATCCTGCACTGATCACGTGGCTCATCACGCACTGATCCGGTGGCTGATCACACACGTATCACGTGACTGGTCATGTACAGATCCCGTGACTAATCATGAAGTGATCACGTGGCTATCCTGCACTGATCACGTGGATATCATGCACTGATCACGTGGCTGATCACACACGTATCACCTGACTGATCATGCACTGATCACGTGGCTATCATGCACTGCTCACGTGGCTGATCATGCGATGATCACGCAACTACCATGTACTGGTCACATGACTGATCATGCACTGATCACGTGACTGATCATGCAGTGATCACGTGGCTGTCATGCACTACTCACGTGGCTGATCATGCAATGATCATGTAGCTACCATGTACAGGTCACGTGAATGATCATACACCCATCAGGTGACTGATCATGCACTGATCACGTGGCTATCATGCACTGATCACTAGACTGATCATGCACTGATCACGTCTATATCATGCACTGATCACATGACTGCCCATGCACTGGTCACGTGGATGATCATACACTAATCATGTGACAGATCATGCACTGATCACGTGGCTGATCATGCACTGACACTGTGACTGAGCATGGACTGATCACATGACTATCGTGTAGTGATCACGTGACTTAATGGCGCTGATCATGTGACTGATCATGCACTGATCATGTTTGCTATCATACACTGATCATGTGCCTCTGGAGGCAATAAACAAAGAGCTGAGTAGGCACGAATCAGTCAGCAGGCAATAATCATGGAACTCAGCTGTGAGGAATCATGCTGCTCAGCTGGCAATAATCAAGCAGCTGAGCAGGCAGGAATTACGCAGCACAGCTGACAATTGTCAAGCAGATGACAGGCAGGAATCGTGCAGCTCAGCTGGCAATTGTCAAGCAGATGAGCAGACAGTAATCACGCAGCTCAGCAGGCCCAGATCACGTGACTGAGCATGCACTGTTCACGTGGCTGATCATACACTGATCACGTGATTGATCATGCACTGATCACTTGGATATCATGCACTGATCACGTGGCTGATCATACACTGTTCACGTGTCTGACCATGCACTGATCACGTGGCTGATCATACACTGCTCACGTAACTGATAATGCACTTATCACGTGGCTATCATGCACTGAATACGTGGCTGAACATGCACTGTTCACGTGGCTGATCACACACCTGTCACGTGACATATCATGCACTGATCACCTGGAACTCATGCACTGATCACGTGGCTGATCATACTCTGCTCACGAAACTCATCATGCACACATCACGTGGCTATCATGCACTGCTCACGTGGTTCGTCATGGAATGATCACGAAGCTACCATATACTGGTCACGTGACTGATCATGCACAGATCACGTAAATGATCATGCACTGTTCACGTGACTGATCATGTACTGATCACGTGACTGATAATGCACTGATCACGTGGCTATCATGCTCTGCTCACGTGGCTGATCATGCAACGATCACGTAGCAACCATGTAGTGGTCTCGTGACTGATCATGCACTGATCATGTAATTGATCCTGCACTGATCACGTGGCTCATCACGCACTGATCCGGTGGCTGATCACACACGTATCACGTGACTGGTCATGTACAGATCCCGTGACTAATCATGAAGTGATCACGTGGCTATCCTGCACTGATCACGTGGATATCATGCACTGATCACGTGGCTGATCACACACGTATCACCTGACTGATCATGCACTGATCACGTGGCTATCATGCACTGCTCACGTGGCTGATCATGCGATGATCACGCAACTACCATGTACTGGTCACATGACTGATCATGCACTGATCACGTGACTGATCATGCAGTGATCACGTGGCTGTCATGCACTACTCACGTGGCTGATCATGCAATGATCATGTAGCTACCATGTACAGGTCACGTGAATGATCATACACCCATCAGGTGACTGATCATGCACTGATCACGTGGCTATCATGCACTGATCACTAGACTGATCATGCACTGATCACGTCTATATCATGCACTGATCACATGACTGCCCATGCACTGGTCACGTGGATGATCATACACTAATCATGTGACAGATCATGCACTGATCACGTGGCTGATCATGCACTGACACTGTGACTGAGCATGGACTGATCACATGACTATCGTGTAGTGATCACGTGACTTAATGGCGCTGATCATGTGACTGATCATGCACTGATCATGTTTGCTATCATACACTGATCATGTGCCTCTGGAGGCAATAAACAAAGAGCTGAGTAGGCACGAATCAGTCAGCAGGCAATAATCATGGAACTCAGCTGTGAGGAATCATGCTGCTCAGCTGGCAATAATCAAGCAGCTGAGCAGGCAGGAATTACGCAGCACAGCTGACAATTGTCAAGCAGATGACAGGCAGGAATCGTGCAGCTCAGCTGGCAATTGTCAAGCAGATGAGCAGACAGTAATCACGCAGCTCAGCAGGCCCAGATCACGTGACTGAGCATGCACTGTTCACGTGGCTGATCATACACTGATCACGTGATTGATCATGCACTGATCACTTGGATATCATGCACTGATCACGTGGCTGATCATACACTGTTCACGTGTCTGACCATGCACTGATCACGTGGCTGATCATACACTGCTCACGTAACTGATAATGCACTTATCACGTGGCTATCATGCACTGAATACGTGGCTGAACATGCACTGTTCACGTGGCTGATCACACACCTGTCACGTGACATATCATGCACTGATCACCTGGAACTCATGCACTGATCACGTGGCTGATCATACTCTGCTCACGAAACTCATCATGCACACATCACGTGGCTATCATGCACTGCTCACGTGGTTCGTCATGGAATGATCACGAAGCTACCATATACTGGTCACGTGACTGATCATGCACAGATCACGTAAATGATCATGCACTGTTCACGTGACTGATCATGTACTGATCACGTGACTGATAATGCACTGATCACGTGGCTATCATGCTCTGCTCACGTGGCTGATCATGCAACGATCACGTAGCAACCATGTAGTGGTCTCGTGACTGATCATGCACTGATCATGTAATTGATCCTGCACTGATCACGTGGCTCATCACGCACTGATCCGGTGGCTGATCACACACGTATCACGTGACTGGTCATGTACAGATCCCGTGACTAATCATGAAGTGATCACGTGGCTATCCTGCACTGATCACGTGGATATCATGCACTGATCACGTGGCTGATCACACACGTATCACCTGACTGATCATGCACTGATCACGTGGCTATCATGCACTGCTCACGTGGCTGATCATGCGATGATCACGCAACTACCATGTACTGGTCACATGACTGATCATGCACTGATCACGTGACTGATCATGCAGTGATCACGTGGCTGTCATGCACTACTCACGTGGCTGATCATGCAATGATCATGTAGCTACCATGTACAGGTCACGTGAATGATCATACACCCATCAGGTGACTGATCATGCACTGATCACGTGGCTATCATGCACTGATCACTAGACTGATCATGCACTGATCACGTCTATATCATGCACTGATCACATGACTGCCCATGCACTGGTCACGTGGATGATCATACACTAATCATGTGACAGATCATGCACTGATCACGTGGCTGATCATGCACTGACACTGTGACTGAGCATGGACTGATCACATGACTATCGTGTAGTGATCACGTGACTTAATGGCGCTGATCATGTGACTGATCATGCACTGATCATGTTTGCTATCATACACTGATCATGTGCCTCTGGAGGCAATAAACAAAGAGCTGAGTAGGCACGAATCAGTCAGCAGGCAATAATCATGGAACTCAGCTGTGAGGAATCATGCTGCTCAGCTGGCAATAATCAAGCAGCTGAGCAGGCAGGAATTACGCAGCACAGCTGACAATTGTCAAGCAGATGACAGGCAGGAATCGTGCAGCTCAGCTGGCAATTGTCAAGCAGATGAGCAGACAGTAATCACGCAGCTCAGCAGGCCCAGATCACGTGACTGAGCATGCACTGTTCACGTGGCTGATCATACACTGATCACGTGATTGATCATGCACTGATCACTTGGATATCATGCACTGATCACGTGGCTGATCATACACTGTTCACGTGTCTGACCATGCACTGATCACGTGGCTGATCATACACTGCTCACGTAACTGATAATGCACTTATCACGTGGCTATCATGCACTGAATACGTGGCTGAACATGCACTGTTCACGTGGCTGATCACACACCTGTCACGTGACATATCATGCACTGATCACCTGGAACTCATGCACTGATCACGTGGCTGATCATACTCTGCTCACGAAACTCATCATGCACACATCACGTGGCTATCATGCACTGCTCACGTGGTTCGTCATGGAATGATCACGAAGCTACCATATACTGGTCACGTGACTGATCATGCACAGATCACGTAAATGATCATGCACTGTTCACGTGACTGATCATGTACTGATCACGTGACTGATAATGCACTGATCACGTGGCTATCATGCTCTGCTCACGTGGCTGATCATGCAACGATCACGTAGCAACCATGTAGTGGTCTCGTGACTGATCATGCACTGATCATGTAATTGATCCTGCACTGATCACGTGGCTCATCACGCACTGATCCGGTGGCTGATCACACACGTATCACGTGACTGGTCATGTACAGATCCCGTGACTAATCATGAAGTGATCACGTGGCTATCCTGCACTGATCACGTGGATATCATGCACTGATCACGTGGCTGATCACACACGTATCACCTGACTGATCATGCACTGATCACGTGGCTATCATGCACTGCTCACGTGGCTGATCATGCGATGATCACGCAACTACCATGTACTGGTCACATGACTGATCATGCACTGATCACGTGACTGATCATGCAGTGATCACGTGGCTGTCATGCACTACTCACGTGGCTGATCATGCAATGATCATGTAGCTACCATGTACAGGTCACGTGAATGATCATACACCCATCAGGTGACTGATCATGCACTGATCACGTGGCTATCATGCACTGATCACTAGACTGATCATGCACTGATCACGTCTATATCATGCACTGATCACATGACTGCCCATGCACTGGTCACGTGGATGATCATACACTAATCATGTGACAGATCATGCACTGATCACGTGGCTGATCATGCACTGACACTGTGACTGAGCATGGACTGATCACATGACTATCGTGTAGTGATCACGTGACTTAATGGCGCTGATCATGTGACTGATCATGCACTGATCATGTTTGCTATCATACACTGATCATGTGCCTCTGGAGGCAATAAACAAAGAGCTGAGTAGGCACGAATCAGTCAGCAGGCAATAATCATGGAACTCAGCTGTGAGGAATCATGCTGCTCAGCTGGCAATAATCAAGCAGCTGAGCAGGCAGGAATTACGCAGCACAGCTGACAATTGTCAAGCAGATGACAGGCAGGAATCGTGCAGCTCAGCTGGCAATTGTCAAGCAGATGAGCAGACAGTAATCACGCAGCTCAGCAGGCCCAGATCACGTGACTGAGCATGCACTGTTCACGTGGCTGATCATACACTGATCACGTGATTGATCATGCACTGATCACTTGGATATCATGCACTGATCACGTGGCTGATCATACACTGTTCACGTGTCTGACCATGCACTGATCACGTGGCTGATCATACACACGTGATATGCACATCACGTGAACATGACTCATGCACTGATCACGTGGCTATCATGCACTGATCTCACACTGATGGCTGATCATGCGATGATCACGCATCATCTGACCATGTATCTGGTCACATGACTGCATCATGCACTGATCACGTGACTGACTCATGCACGTGATCACGTGGCTGATCATGCACTACTCACGTGGCTGATCATGCAATGATCACGTAGCTACATGACAGGTCACGTGAATGATCATGCACCCATCAGGTGACTGATCATGCACTGATCACGTGGCTATCATGCACTGATCACTAGACTGATCATGCACTGATCACGTCTATATCATGCACTGATCACATGACTGCCCATGCACTGGTCACGTGGATGATCATACACTAATCATGTGACAGATCATGCACTGATCACGTGGCTGATCATGCACTGACACTGTGACTGAGCATGGACTGATCACATGACTATCGTGTAGTGATCACGTGACTTAATGGCGCTGATCATGTGACTGATCATGCACTGATCATGTTTGCTATCATACACTGATCATGTGCCTCTGGAGGCAATAAACAAAGAGCTGAGTAGGCACGAATCAGTCAGCAGGCAATAATCATGGAACTCAGCTGTGAGGAATCATGCTGCTCAGCTGGCAATAATCAAGCAGCTGAGCAGGCAGGAATTACGCAGCACAGCTGACAATTGTCAAGCAGATGACAGGCAGGAATCGTGCAGCTCAGCTGGCAATTGTCAAGCAGATGAGCAGACAGTAATCACGCAGCTCAGCAGGCCCAGATCACGTGACTGAGCATGCACTGTTCACGTGGCTGATCATACACTGATCACGTGATTGATCATGCACTGATCACTTGGATATCATGCACTGATCACGTGGCTGATCATACACTGTTCACGTGTCTGACCATGCACTGATCACGTGGCTGATCATACACTGCTCACGTAACTGATAATGCACTTATCACGTGGCTATCATGCACTGAATACGTGGCTGAACATGCACTGTTCACGTGGCTGATCACACACCTGTCACGTGACATATCATGCACTGATCACCTGGAACTCATGCACTGATCACGTGGCTGATCATACTCTGCTCACGAAACTCATCATGCACACATCACGTGGCTATCATGCACTGCTCACGTGGTTCGTCATGGAATGATCACGTAGCTACCATATACTGGTCACGTGACTGATCATGCACAGATCACGTAAATGATCATGCACTGTTCACGTGACTGATCATGTACTGATCACGTGACTGATAATGCACTGATCACGTGGCTATCATGCTCTGCTCACGTGGCTGATCATGCAACGATCACGTAGCAACCATGTAGTGGTCTCGTGACTGATCATGCACTGATCATGTAATTGATCCTGCACTGATCACGTGGCTCATCACGCACTGATCCGGTGGCTGATCACACACGTATCACGTGACTGGTCATGTACAGATCCCGTGACTAATCATGAAGTGATCACGTGGCTATCCTGCACTGATCACGTGGATATCATGCACTGATCACGTGGCTGATCACACACGTATCACCTGACTGATCATGCACTGATCACGTGGCTATCATGCACTGCTCACGTGGCTGATCATGCGATGATCACGCAACTACCATGTACTGGTCACATGACTGATCATGCACTGATCACGTGACTGATCATGCAGTGATCACGTGGCTGTCATGCACTACTCACGTGGCTGATCATGCAATGATCATGTAGCTACCATGTACAGGTCACGTGAATGATCATACACCCATCAGGTGACTGACCATGCACTGATCACGTGGCTATCCTGCACTGATCACTAGACTGATCATGCACTGATCACGTCTATATCATGCACTGATCACATGACTGCCCATGCACTGGTCACGTGGATGATCATACACTAATCATGTGACAGATCATGCACTGATCACGTGGCTGATCATGCACTGACACTGTGACTGAGCATGGACTGATCACATGACTATCGTGTAGTGATCACGTGACTTAATGGCGCTGATCATGTGACTGATCATGCACTGATCATGTTTGCTATCATACACTGATCATGTGCCTCTGGAGGCAATAAACAAAGAGCTGAGTAGGCACGAATCAGTCAGCAGGCAATAATCATGGAACTCAGCTGTGAGGAATCATGCTGCTCAGCTGGCAATAATCAAGCAGCTGAGCAGGCAGGAATTACGCAGCACAGCTGACAATTGTCAAGCAGATGACAGGCAGGAATCGTGCAGCTCAGCTGGCAATTGTCAAGCAGATGAGCAGACAGTAATCACGCAGCTCAGCAGGCCCAGATCACGTGACTGAGCATGCACTGTTCACGTGGCTGATCATACACTGATCACGTGATTGATCATGCACTGATCACTTGGATATCATGCACTGATCACGTGGCTGATCATACACTGTTCACGTGTCTGACCATGCACTGATCACGTGGCTGATCATACACTGCTCACGTAACTGATAATGCACTTATCACGTGGCTATCATGCACTGAATACGTGGCTGAACATGCACTGTTCACGTGGCTGATCACACACCTGTCACGTGACATATCATGCACTGATCACCTGGAACTCATGCACTGATCACGTGGCTGATCATACTCTGCTCACGAAACTCATCATGCACACATCACGTGGCTATCATGCACTGCTCACGTGGTTCGTCATGGAATGATCACGAAGCTACCATATACTGGTCACGTGACTGATCATGCACAGATCACGTAAATGATCATGCACTGTTCACGTGACTGATCATGTACTGATCACGTGACTGATAATGCACTGATCACGTGGCTATCATGCTCTGCTCACGTGGCTGATCATGCAACGATCACGTAGCAACCATGTAGTGGTCTCGTGACTGATCATGCACTGATCATGTAATTGATCCTGCACTGATCACGTGGCTCATCACGCACTGATCCGGTGGCTGATCACACACGTATCACGTGACTGGTCATGTACAGATCCCGTGACTAATCATGAAGTGATCACGTGGCTATCCTGCACTGATCACGTGGATATCATGCACTGATCACGTGGCTGATCACACACGTATCACCTGACTGATCATGCACTGATCACGTGGCTATCATGCACTGCTCACGTGGCTGATCATGCGATGATCACGCAACTACCATGTACTGGTCACATGACTGGTCATGCACTGATCACGTGACTGATCATGCAGTGATCACGTGGCTGTCATGCACTACTCACGTGGCTGATCATGCAATGATCATGTAGCTACCATGTACAGGTCACGTGAATGATCATACACCCATCAGGTGACTGACCATGCACTGATCACGTGGCTATCATGCACTGATCACTAGACTGATCATGCACTGATCACGTCTATATCATGCACTGATCACATGACTGCCCATGCACTGGTCACGTGGATGATCATACACTAATCATGTGACAGATCATGCACTGATCACGTGGCTGATCATGCACTGACACTGTGACTGAGCATGGACTGATCACATGACTATCGTGTAGTGATCACGTGACTTAATGGCGCTGATCATGTGACTGATCATGCACTGATCATGTTTGCTATCATACACTGATCATGTGCCTCTGGAGGCAATAAACAAAGAGCTGAGTAGGCACGAATCAGTCAGCAGGCAATAATCATGGAACTCAGCTGTGAGGAATCATGCTGCTCAGCTGGCAATAATCAAGCAGCTGAGCAGGCAGGAATTACGCAGCACAGCTGACAATTGTCAAGCAGATGACAGGCAGGAATCGTGCAGCTCAGCTGGCAATTGTCAAGCAGATGAGCAGACAGTAATCACGCAGCTCAGCAGGCCCAGATCACGTGACTGAGCATGCACTGTTCACGTGGCTGATCATACACTGATCACGTGATTGATCATGCACTGATCACTTGGATATCATGCACTGATCACGTGGCTGATCATACACTGTTCACGTGTCTGACCATGCACTGATCACGTGGCTGATCATACACTGCTCACGTAACTGATAATGCACTTATCACGTGGCTATCATGCACTGAATACGTGGCTGAACATGCACTGTTCACGTGGCTGATCACACACCTGTCACGTGACATATCATGCACTGATCACCTGGAACTCATGCACTGATCACGTGGCTGATCATACTCTGCTCACGAAACTCATCA
The DNA here is from genome assembly GCF_032452875.1 of Bos javanicus. Taxonomy (NCBI): domain Eukaryota; kingdom Metazoa; phylum Chordata; class Mammalia; order Artiodactyla; family Bovidae; genus Bos; species Bos javanicus. The sequence goes on from NW_026893953.1 coordinate 23,276, forward strand.
TGCACACATCACGTGGCTATCATGCACTGCTCACGTGGTTCGTCATGGAATGATCACGAAGCTACCATATACTGGTCACGTGACTGATCATGCACAGATCACGTAAATGATCATGCACTGTTCACGTGACTGATCATGTACTGATCACGTGACTGATAATGCACTGATCACGTGGCTATCATGCTCTGCTCACGTGGCTGATCATGCAACGATCACGTAGCAACCATGTAGTGGTCTCGTGACTGATCATGCACTGATCATGTAATTGATCCTGCACTGATCACGTGGCTCATCACGCACTGATCCGGTGGCTGATCACACACGTATCACGTGACTGGTCATGTACAGATCCCGTGACTAATCATGAAGTGATCACGTGGCTATCCTGCACTGATCACGTGGATATCATGCACTGATCACGTGGCTGATCACACACGTATCACCTGACTGATCATGCACTGATCACGTGGCTATCATGCACTGCTCACGTGGCTGATCATGCGATGATCACGCAACTACCATGTACTGGTCACATGACTGATCATGCACTGATCACGTGACTGATCATGCAGTGATCACGTGGCTGTCATGCACTACTCACGTGGCTGATCATGCAATGATCATGTAGCTACCATGTACAGGTCACGTGAATGATCATACACCCATCAGGTGACTGATCATGCACTGATCACGTGGCTATCCTGCACTGATCACTAGACTGATCATGCACTGATCACGTCTATATCATGCACTGATCACATGACTGCCCATGCACTGGTCACGTGGATGATCATACACTAATCATGTGACAGATCATGCACTGATCACGTGGCTGATCATGCACTGACACTGTGACTGAGCATGGACTGATCACATGACTATCGTGTAGTGATCACGTGACTTAATGGCGCTGATCATGTGACTGATCATGCACTGATCATGTTTGCTATCATACACTGATCATGTGCCTCTGGAGGCAATAAACAAAGAGCTGAGTAGGCACGAATCAGTCAGCAGGCAATAATCATGGAACTCAGCTGTGAGGAATCATGCTGCTCAGCTGGCAATAATCAAGCAGCTGAGCAGGCAGGAATTACGCAGCACAGCTGACAATTGTCAAGCAGATGACAGGCAGGAATCGTGCAGCTCAGCTGGCAATTGTCAAGCAGATGAGCAGACAGTAATCACGCAGCTCAGCAGGCCCAGATCACGTGACTGAGCATGCACTGTTCACGTGGCTGATCATACACTGATCACGTGATTGATCATGCACTGATCACTTGGATATCATGCACTGATCACGTGGCTGATCATACACTGTTCACGTGTCTGACCATGCACTGATCACGTGGCTGATCATACACTGCTCACGTAACTGATCACTTATCACGTGGCTATCATGCACTGAATACGTGGCTGAACATGCACTGTTCACGTGGCTGATCACACACCTGTCACGTGACATATCATGCACTGATCACCTGGAACTCATGCACTGATCACGTGGCTGATCATACTCTGCTCACGAAACTCATCATGCACACATCACGTGGCTATCATGCACTGCTCACGTGGTTCGTCATGGAATGATCACGAAGCTACCATATACTGGTCACGTGACTGATCATGCACAGATCACGTAAATGATCATGCACTGTTCACGTGACTGATCATGTACTGATCACGTGACTGATAATGCACTGATCACGTGGCTATCATGCTCTGCTCACGTGGCTGATCATGCAACGATCACGTAGCAACCATGTAGTGGTCTCGTGACTGATCATGCACTGATCATGTAATTGATCCTGCACTGATCACGTGGCTCATCACGCACTGATCCGGTGGCTGATCACACACGTATCACGTGACTGGTCATGTACAGATCCCGTGACTAATCATGAAGTGATCACGTGGCTATCCTGCACTGATCACGTGGATATCATGCACTGATCACGTGGCTGATCACACACGTATCACCTGACTGATCATGCACTGATCACGTGGCTATCATGCACTGCTCACGTGGCTGATCATGCGATGATCACGCAACTACCATGTACTGGTCACATGACTGATCATGCACTGATCACGTGACTGATCATGCAGTGATCACGTGGCTGTCATGCACTACTCACGTGGCTGATCATGCAATGATCATGTAGCTACCATGTACAGGTCACGTGAATGATCATACACCCATCAGGTGACTGATCATGCACTGATCACGTGGCTATCATGCACTGATCACTAGACTGATCATGCACTGATCACGTCTATATCATGCACTGATCACATGACTGCCCATGCACTGGTCACGTGGATGATCATACACTAATCATGTGACAGATCATGCACTGATCACGTGGCTGATCATGCACTGACACTGTGACTGAGCATGGACTGATCACATGACTATCGTGTAGTGATCACGTGACTTAATGGCGCTGATCATGTGACTGATCATGCACTGATCATGTTTGCTATCATACACTGATCATGTGCCTCTGGAGGCAATAAACAAAGAGCTGAGTAGGCACGAATCAGTCAGCAGGCAATAATCATGGAACTCAGCTGTGAGGAATCATGCTGCTCAGCTGGCAATAATCAAGCAGCTGAGCAGGCAGGAATTACGCAGCACAGCTGACAATTGTCAAGCAGATGACAGGCAGGAATCGTGCAGCTCAGCTGGCAATTGTCAAGCAGATGAGCAGACAGTAATCACGCAGCTCAGCAGGCCCAGATCACGTGACTGAGCATGCACTGTTCACGTGGCTGATCATACACTGATCACGTGATTGATCATGCACTGATCACTTGGATATCATGCACTGATCACGTGGCTGATCATACACTGTTCACGTGTCTGACCATGCACTGATCACGTGGCTGATCATACACTGCTCACGTAACTGATAATGCACTTATCACGTGGCTATCATGCACTGAATACGTGGCTGAACATGCACTGTTCACGTGGCTGATCACACACCTGTCACGTGACATATCATGCACTGATCACCTGGAACTCATGCACTGATCACGTGGCTGATCATACTCTGCTCACGAAACTCATCATGCACACATCACGTGGCTATCATGCACTGCTCACGTGGTTCGTCATGGAATGATCACGAAGCTACCATATACTGGTCACGTGACTGATCATGCACAGATCACGTAAATGATCATGCACTGTTCACGTGACTGATCATGTACTGATCACGTGACTGATAATGCACTGATCACGTGGCTATCATGCTCTGCTCACGTGGCTGATCATGCAACGATCACGTAGCAACCATGTAGTGGTCTCGTGACTGATCATGCACTGATCATGTAATTGATCCTGCACTGATCACGTGGCTCATCACGCACTGATCCGGTGGCTGATCACACACGTATCACGTGACTGGTCATGTACAGATCCCGTGACTAATCATGAAGTGATCACGTGGCTATCCTGCACTGATCACGTGGATATCATGCACTGATCACGTGGCTGATCACACACGTATCACCTGACTGATCATGCACTGATCACGTGGCTATCATGCACTGCTCACGTGGCTGATCATGCGATGATCACGCAACTACCATGTACTGGTCACATGACTGATCATGCACTGATCACGTGACTGATCATGCAGTGATCACGTGGCTGTCATGCACTACTCACGTGGCTGATCATGCAATGATCATGTAGCTACCATGTACAGGTCACGTGAATGATCATACACCCATCAGGTGACTGATCATGCACTGATCACGTGGCTATCATGCACTGATCACTAGACTGATCATGCACTGATCACGTCTATATCATGCACTGATCACATGACTGCCCATGCACTGGTCACGTGGATGATCATACACTAATCATGTGACAGATCATGCACTGATCACGTGGCTGATCATGCACTGACACTGTGACTGAGCATGGACTGATCACATGACTATCGTGTAGTGATCACGTGACTTAATGGCGCTGATCATGTGACTGATCATGCACTGATCATGTTTGCTATCATACACTGATCATGTGCCTCTGGAGGCAATAAACAAAGAGCTGAGTAGGCACGAATCAGTCAGCAGGCAATAATCATGGAACTCAGCTGTGAGGAATCATGCTGCTCAGCTGGCAATAATCAAGCAGCTGAGCAGGCAGGAATTACGCAGCACAGCTGACAATTGTCAAGCAGATGACAGGCAGGAATCGTGCAGCTCAGCTGGCAATTGTCAAGCAGATGAGCAGACAGTAATCACGCAGCTCAGCAGGCCCAGATCACGTGACTGAGCATGCACTGTTCACGTGGCTGATCATACACTGATCACGTGATTGATCATGCACTGATCACTTGGATATCATGCACTGATCACGTGGCTGATCATACACTGTTCACGTGTCTGACCATGCACTGATCACGTGGCTGATCATACACTGCTCACGTAACTGATAATGCACTTATCACGTGGCTATCATGCACTGAATACGTGGCTGAACATGCACTGTTCACGTGGCTGATCACACACCTGTCACGTGACATATCATGCACTGATCACCTGGAACTCATGCACTGATCACGTGGCTGATCATACTCTGCTCACGAAACTCATCATGCACACATCACGTGGCTATCATGCACTGCTCACGTGGTTCGTCATGGAATGATCACGAAGCTACCATATACTGGTCACGTGACTGATCATGCACAGATCACGTAAATGATCATGCACTGTTCACGTGACTGATCATGTACTGATCACGTGACTGATAATGCACTGATCACGTGGCTATCATGCTCTGCTCACGTGGCTGATCATGCAACGATCACGTAGCAACCATGTAGTGGTCTCGTGACTGATCATGCACTGATCATGTAATTGATCCTGCACTGATCACGTGGCTCATCACGCACTGATCCGGTGGCTGATCACACACGTATCACGTGACTGGTCATGTACAGATCCCGTGACTAATCATGAAGTGATCACGTGGCTATCCTGCACTGATCACGTGGATATCATGCACTGATCACGTGGCTGATCACACACGTATCACCTGACTGATCATGCACTGATCACGTGGCTATCATGCACTGCTCACGTGGCTGATCATGCGATGATCACGCAACTACCATGTACTGGTCACATGACTGATCATGCACTGATCACGTGACTGATCATGCAGTGATCACGTGGCTGTCATGCACTACTCACGTGGCTGATCATGCAATGATCATGTAGCTACCATGTACAGGTCACGTGAATGATCATACACCCATCAGGTGACTGATCATGCACTGATCACGTGGCTATCATGCACTGATCACTAGACTGATCATGCACTGATCACGTCTATATCATGCACTGATCACATGACTGCCCATGCACTGGTCACGTGGATGATCATACACTAATCATGTGACAGATCATGCACTGATCACGTGGCTGATCATGCACTGACACTGTGACTGAGCATGGACTGATCACATGACTATCGTGTAGTGATCACGTGACTTAATGGCGCTGATCATGTGACTGATCATGCACTGATCATGTTTGCTATCATACACTGATCATGTGCCTCTGGAGGCAATAAACAAAGAGCTGAGTAGGCACGAATCAGTCAGCAGGCAATAATCATGGAACTCAGCTGTGAGGAATCATGCTGCTCAGCTGGCAATAATCAAGCAGCTGAGCAGGCAGGAATTACGCAGCACAGCTGACAATTGTCAAGCAGATGACAGGCAGGAATCGTGCAGCTCAGCTGGCAATTGTCAAGCAGATGAGCAGACAGTAATCACGCAGCTCAGCAGGCCCAGATCACGTGACTGAGCATGCACTGTTCACGTGGCTGATCATACACTGATCACGTGATTGATCATGCACTGATCACTTGGATATCATGCACTGATCACGTGGCTGATCATACACTGTTCACGTGTCTGACCATGCACTGATCACGTGGCTGATCATACACTGCTCACGTAACTGATAATGCACTTATCACGTGGCTATCATGCACTGAATACGTGGCTGAACATGCACTGTTCACGTGGCTGATCACACACCTGTCACGTGACATATCATGCACTGATCACCTGGAACTCATGCACTGATCACGTGGCTGATCATACTCTGCTCACGAAACTCATCATGCACACATCACGTGGCTATCATGCACTGCTCACGTGGTTCGTCATGGAATGATCACGAAGCTACCATATACTGGTCACGTGACTGATCATGCACAGATCACGTAAATGATCATGCACTGTTCACGTGACTGATCATGTACTGATCACGTGACTGATAATGCACTGATCACGTGGCTATCATGCTCTGCTCACGTGGCTGATCATGCAACGATCACGTAGCAACCATGTAGTGGTCTCGTGACTGATCATGCACTGATCATGTAATTGATCCTGCACTGATCACGTGGCTCATCACGCACTGATCCGGTGGCTGATCACACACGTATCACGTGACTGGTCATGTACAGATCCCGTGACTAATCATGAAGTGATCACGTGGCTATCCTGCACTGATCACGTGGATATCATGCACTGATCACGTGGCTGATCACACACGTATCACCTGACTGATCATGCACTGATCACGTGGCTATCATGCACTGCTCACGTGGCTGATCATGCGATGATCACGCAACTACCATGTACTGGTCACATGACTGATCATGCACTGATCACGTGACTGATCATGCAGTGATCACGTGGCTGTCATGCACTACTCACGTGGCTGATCATGCAATGATCATGTAGCTACCATGTACAGGTCACGTGAATGATCATACACCCATCAGGTGACTGATCATGCACTGATCACGTGGCTATCATGCACTGATCACTAGACTGATCATGCACTGATCACGTCTATATCATGCACTGATCACATGACTGCCCATGCACTGGTCACGTGGATGATCATACACTAATCATGTGACAGATCATGCACTGATCACGTGGCTGATCATGCACTGACACTGTGACTGAGCATGGACTGATCACATGACTATCGTGTAGTGATCACGTGACTTAATGGCGCTGATCATGTGACTGATCATGCACTGATCATGTTTGCTATCATACACTGATCATGTGCCTCTGGAGGCAATAAACAAAGAGCTGAGTAGGCACGAATCAGTCAGCAGGCAATAATCATGGAACTCAGCTGTGAGGAATCATGCTGCTCAGCTGGCAATAATCAAGCAGCTGAGCAGGCAGGAATTACGCAGCACAGCTGACAATTGTCAAGCAGATGACAGGCAGGAATCGTGCAGCTCAGCTGGCAATTGTCAAGCAGATGAGCAGACAGTAATCACGCAGCTCAGCAGGCCCAGATCACGTGACTGAGCATGCACTGTTCACGTGGCTGATCATACACTGATCACGTGATTGATCATGCACTGATCACTTGGATATCATGCACTGATCACGTGGCTGATCATACACTGTTCACGTGTCTGACCATGCACTGATCACGTGGCTGATCATACACTGCTCACGTAACTGATAATGCACTTATCACGTGGCTATCATGCACTGAATACGTGGCTGAACATGCACTGTTCACGTGGCTGATCACACACCTGTCACGTGACATATCATGCACTGATCACCTGGAACTCATGCACTGATCACGTGGCTGATCATACTCTGCTCACGAAACTCATCATGCACACATCACGTGGCTATCATGCACTGCTCACGTGGTTCGTCATGGAATGATCACGAAGCTACCATATACTGGTCACGTGACTGATCATGCACAGATCACGTAAATGATCATGCACTGTTCACGTGACTGATCATGTACTGATCACGTGACTGATAATGCACTGATCACGTGGCTATCATGCTCTGCTCACGTGGCTGATCATGCAACGATCACGTAGCAACCATGTAGTGGTCTCGTGACTGATCATGCACTGATCATGTAATTGATCCTGCACTGATCACGTGGCTCATCACGCACTGATCCGGTGGCTGATCACACACGTATCACGTGACTGGTCATGTACAGATCCCGTGACTAATCATGAAGTGATCACGTGGCTATCCTGCACTGATCACGTGGATATCATGCACTGATCACGTGGCTGATCACACACGTATCACCTGACTGATCATGCACTGATCACGTGGCTATCATGCACTGCTCACGTGGCTGATCATGCGATGATCACGCAACTACCATGTACTGGTCACATGACTGATCATGCACTGATCACGTGACTGATCATGCAGTGATCACGTGGCTGTCATGCACTACTCACGTGGCTGATCATGCAATGATCATGTAGCTACCATGTACAGGTCACGTGAATGATCATACACCCATCAGGTGACTGATCATGCACTGATCACGTGGCTATCATGCACTGATCACTAGACTGATCATGCACTGATCACGTCTATATCATGCACTGATCACATGACTGCCCATGCACTGGTCACGTGGATGATCATACACTAATCATGTGACAGATCATGCACTGATCACGTGGCTGATCATGCACTGACACTGTGACTGAGCATGGACTGATCACATGACTATCGTGTAGTGATCACGTGACTTAATGGCGCTGATCATGTGACTGATCATGCACTGATCATGTTTGCTATCATACACTGATCATGTGCCTCTGGAGGCAATAAACAAAGAGCTGAGTAGGCACGAATCAGTCAGCAGGCAATAATCATGGAACTCAGCTGTGAGGAATCATGCTGCTCAGCTGGCAATAATCAAGCAGCTGAGCAGGCAGGAATTACGCAGCACAGCTGACAATTGTCAAGCAGATGACAGGCAGGAATCGTGCAGCTCAGCTGGCAATTGTCAAGCAGATGAGCAGACAGTAATCACGCAGCTCAGCAGGCCCAGATCACGTGACTGAGCATGCACTGTTCACGTGGCTGATCATACACTGATCACGTGATTGATCATGCACTGATCACTTGGATATCATGCACTGATCACGTGGCTGATCATACACTGTTCACGTGTCTGACCATGCACTGATCACGTGGCTGATCATACACTGCTCACGTAACTGATAATGCACTTATCACGTGGCTATCATGCACTGAATACGTGGCTGAACATGCACTGTTCACGTGGCTGATCACACACCTGTCACGTGACATATCATGCACTGATCACCTGGAACTCATGCACTGATCACGTGGCTGATCATACTCTGCTCACGAAACTCATCATGCACACATCACGTGGCTATCATGCACTGCTCACGTGGTTCGTCATGGAATGATCACGAAGCTACCATATACTGGTCACGTGACTGATCATGCACAGATCACGTAAATGATCATGCACTGTTCACGTGACTGATCATGTACTGATCACGTGACTGATAATGCACTGATCACGTGGCTATCATGCTCTGCTCACGTGGCTGATCATGCAACGATCACGTAGCAACCATGTAGTGGTCTCGTGACTGATCATGCACTGATCATGTAATTGATCCTGCACTGATCACGTGGCTCATCACGCACTGATCCGGTGGCTGATCACACACGTATCACGTGACTGGTCATGTACAGATCCCGTGACTAATCATGAAGTGATCACGTGGCTATCCTGCACTGATCACGTGGATATCATGCACTGATCACGTGGCTGATCACACACGTATCACCTGACTGATCATGCACTGATCACGTGGCTATCATGCACTGCTCACGTGGCTGATCATGCGATGATCACGCAACTACCATGTACTGGTCACATGACTGATCATGCACTGATCACGTGACTGATCATGCAGTGATCACGTGGCTGTCATGCACTACTCACGTGGCTGATCATGCAATGATCATGTAGCTACCATGTACAGGTCACGTGAATGATCATACACCCATCAGGTGACTGATCATGCACTGATCACGTGGCTATCATGCACTGATCACTAGACTGATCATGCACTGATCACGTCTATATCATGCACTGATCACATGACTGCCCATGCACTGGTCACGTGGATGATCATACACTAATCATGTGACAGATCATGCACTGATCACGTGGCTGATCATGCACTGACACTGTGACTGAGCATGGACTGATCACATGACTATCGTGTAGTGATCACGTGACTTAATGGCGCTGATCATGTGACTGATCATGCACTGATCATGTTTGCTATCATACACTGATCATGTGCCTCTGGAGGCAATAAACAAAGAGCTGAGTAGGCACGAATCAGTCAGCAGGCAATAATCATGGAACTCAGCTGTGAGGAATCATGCTGCTCAGCTGGCAATAATCAAGCAGCTGAGCAGGCAGGAATTACGCAGCACAGCTGACAATTGTCAAGCAGATGACAGGCAGGAATCGTGCAGCTCAGCTGGCAATTGTCAAGCAGATGAGCAGACAGTAATCACGCAGCTCAGCAGGCCCAGATCACGTGACTGAGCATGCACTGTTCACGTGGCTGATCATACACTGATCACGTGATTGATCATGCACTGATCACTTGGATATCATGCACTGATCACGTGGCTGATCATACACTGTTCACGTGTCTGACCATGCACTGATCACGTGGCTGATCATACACTGCTCACGTAACTGATAATGCACTTATCACGTGGCTATCATGCACTGAATACGTGGCTGAACATGCACTGTTCACGTGGCTGATCACACACCTGTCACGTGACATATCATGCACTGATCACCTGGAACTCATGCACTGATCACGTGGCTGATCATACTCTGCTCACGAAACTCATCATGCACACATCACGTGGCTATCATGCACTGCTCACGTGGTTCGTCATGGAATGATCACGAAGCTACCATATACTGGTCACGTGACTGATCATGCACAGATCACGTAAATGATCATGCACTGTTCACGTGACTGATCATGTACTGATCACGTGACTGATAATGCACTGATCACGTGGCTATCATGCTCTGCTCACGTGGCTGATCATGCAACGATCACGTAGCAACCATGTAGTGGTCTCGTGACTGATCATGCACTGATCATGTAATTGATCCTGCACTGATCACGTGGCTCATCACGCACTGATCCGGTGGCTGATCACACACGTATCACGTGACTGGTCATGTACAGATCCCGTGACTAATCATGAAGTGATCACGTGGCTATCCTGCACTGATCACGTGGATATCATGCACTGATCACGTGGCTGATCACACACGTATCACCTGACTGATCATGCACTGATCACGTGGCTATCATGCACTGCTCACGTGGCTGATCATGCGATGATCACGCAACTACCATGTACTGGTCACATGACTGATCATGCACTGATCACGTGACTGATCATGCAGTGATCACGTGGCTGTCATGCACTACTCACGTGGCTGATCATGCAATGATCATGTAGCTACCATGTACAGGTCACGTGAATGATCATACACCCATCAGGTGACTGATCATGCACTGATCACGTGGCTATCATGCACTGATCACTAGACTGATCATGCACTGATCACGTCTATATCATGCACTGATCACATGACTGCCCATGCACTGGTCACGTGGATGATCATACACTAATCATGTGACAGATCATGCACTGATCACGTGGCTGATCATGCACTGACACTGTGACTGAGCATGGACTGATCACATGACTATCGTGTAGTGATCACGTGACTTAATGGCGCTGATCATGTGACTGATCATGCACTGATCATGTTTGCTATCATACACTGATCATGTGCCTCTGGAGGCAATAAACAAAGAGCTGAGTAGGCACGAATCAGTCAGCAGGCAATAATCATGGAACTCAGCTGTGAGGAATCATGCTGCTCAGCTGGCAATAATCAAGCAGCTGAGCAGGCAGGAATTACGCAGCACAGCTGGCAATTGTCAAGCAGATGAGCAGACAGTAATCACGCAGCTCAGCAGGCCCAGATCACGTGACTGAGCATGCACTGTTCACGTGGCTGATCATACACTGATCACGTGATTGATCATGCACTGATCACTTGGATATCATGCACTGATCACGTGGCTGATCATACACTGTTCACGTGTCTGACCATGCACTGATCACGTGGCTGATCATACACTGCTCACGTAACTGATAATGCACTTATCACGTGGCTATCATGCACTGAATACGTGGCTGAACATGCACTGTTCACGTGGCTGATCACACACCTGTCACGTGACATATCATGCACTGATCACCTGGAACTCATGCACTGATCACGTGGCTGATCATACTCTGCTCACGAAACTCATCATGCACACATCACGTGGCTATCATGCACTGCTCACGTGGTTCGTCATGGAATGATCACGAAGCTACCATATACTGGTCACGTGACTGATCATGCACAGATCACGTAAATGATCATGCACTGTTCACGTGACTGATCATGTACTGATCACGTGACTGATAATGCACTGATCACGTGGCTATCATGCTCTGCTCACGTGGCTGATCATGCAACGATCACGTAGCAACCATGTAGTGGTCTCGTGACTGATCATGCACTGATCATGTAATTGATCCTGCACTGATCACGTGGCTCATCACGCACTGATCCGGTGGCTGATCACACACGTATCACGTGACTGGTCATGTACAGATCCCGTGACTAATCATGAAGTGATCACGTGGCTATCCTGCACTGATCACGTGGATATCATGCACTGATCACGTGGCTGATCACACACGTATCACCTGACTGATCATGCACTGATCACGTGGCTATCATGCACTGCTCACGTGGCTGATCATGCGATGATCACGCAACTACCATGTACTGGTCACATGACTGATCATGCACTGATCACGTGACTGATCATGCAGTGATCACGTGGCTGTCATGCACTACTCACGTGGCTGATCATGCAATGATCATGTAGCTACCATGTACAGGTCACGTGAATGATCATACACCCATCAGGTGACTGATCATGCACTGATCACGTGGCTATCATGCACTGATCACTAGACTGATCATGCACTGATCACGTCTATATCATGCACTGATCACATGACTGCCCATGCACTGGTCACGTGGATGATCATACACTAATCATGTGACAGATCATGCACTGATCACGTGGCTGATCATGCACTGACACTGTGACTGAGCATGGACTGATCACATGACTATCGTGTAGTGATCACGTGACTTAATGGCGCTGATCATGTGACTGATCATGCACTGATCATGTTTGCTATCATACACTGATCATGTGCCTCTGGAGGCAATAAACAAAGAGCTGAGTAGGCACGAATCAGTCAGCAGGCAATAATCATGGAACTCAGCTGTGAGGAATCATGCTGCTCAGCTGGCAATAATCAAGCAGCTGAGCAGGCAGGAATTACGCAGCACAGCTGACAATTGTCAAGCAGATGACAGGCAGGAATCGTGCAGCTCAGCTGGCAATTGTCAAGCAGATGAGCAGACAGTAATCACGCAGCTCAGCAGGCCCAGATCACGTGACTGAGCATGCACTGTTCACGTGGCTGATCATACACTGATCACGTGATTGATCATGCACTGATCACTTGGATATCATGCACTGATCACGTGGCTGATCATACACTGTTCACGTGTCTGACCATGCACTGATCACGTGGCTGATCATACACTGCTCACGTAACTGATAATGCACTTATCACGTGGCTATCATGCACTGAATACGTGGCTGAACATGCACTGTTCACGTGGCTGATCACACACCTGTCACGTGACATATCATGCACTGATCACCTGGAACTCATGCACTGATCACGTGGCTGATCATACTCTGCTCACGAAACTCATCATGCACACATCACGTGGCTATCATGCACTGCTCACGTGGTTCGTCATGGAATGATCACGAAGCTACCATATACTGGTCACGTGACTGATCATGCACAGATCACGTAAATGATCATGCACTGTTCACGTGACTGATCATGTACTGATCACGTGACTGATAATGCACTGATCACGTGGCTATCATGCTCTGCTCACGTGGCTGATCATGCAACGATCACGTAGCAACCATGTAGTGGTCTCGTGACTGATCATGCACTGATCATGTAATTGATCCTGCACTGATCACGTGGCTCATCACGCACTGATCCGGTGGCTGATCACACACGTATCACGTGACTGGTCATGTACAGATCCCGTGACTAATCATGAAGTGATCACGTGGCTATCCTGCACTGATCACGTGGATATCATGCACTGATCACGTGGCTGATCACACACGTATCACCTGACTGATCATGCACTGATCACGTGGCTATCATGCACTGCTCACGTGGCTGATCATGCGATGATCACGCAACTACCATGTACTGGTCACATGACTGATCATGCACTGATCACGTGACTGATCATGCAGTGATCACGTGGCTGTCATGCACTACTCACGTGGCTGATCATGCAATGATCATGTAGCTACCATGTACAGGTCACGTGAATGATCATACACCCATCAGGTGACTGATCATGCACTGATCACGTGGCTATCATGCACTGATCACTAGACTGATCATGCACTGATCACGTCTATATCATGCACTGATCACATGACTGCCCATGCACTGGTCACGTGGATGATCATACACTAATCATGTGACAGATCATGCACTGATCACGTGGCTGATCATGCACTGACACTGTGACTGAGCATGGACTGATCACATGACTATCGTGTAGTGATCACGTGACTTAATGGCGCTGATCATGTGACTGATCATGCACTGATCATGTTTGCTATCATACACTGATCATGTGCCTCTGGAGGCAATAAACAAAGAGCTGAGTAGGCACGAATCAGTCAGCAGGCAATAATCATGGAACTCAGCTGTGAGGAATCATGCTGCTCAGCTGGCAATAATCAAGCAGCTGAGCAGGCAGGAATTACGCAGCACAGCTGACAATTGTCAAGCAGATGACAGGCAGGAATCGTGCAGCTCAGCTGGCAATTGTCAAGCAGATGAGCAGACAGTAATCACGCAGCTCAGCAGGCCCAGATCACGTGACTGAGCATGCACTGTTCACGTGGCTGATCATACACTGATCACGTGATTGATCATGCACTGATCACTTGGATATCATGCACTGATCACGTGGCTGATCATACACTGTTCACGTGTCTGACCATGCACTGATCACGTGGCTGATCATACACTGCTCACGTAACTGATAATGCACTTATCACGTGGCTATCATGCACTGAATACGTGGCTGAACATGCACTGTTCACGTGGCTGATCACACACCTGTCACGTGACATATCATGCACTGATCACCTGGAACTCATGCACTGATCACGTGGCTGATCATACTCTGCTCACGAAACTCATCATGCACACATCACGTGGCTATCATGCACTGCTCACGTGGTTCGTCATGGAATGATCACGAAGCTACCATATACTGGTCACGTGACTGATCATGCACAGATCACGTAAATGATCATGCACTGTTCACGTGACTGATCATGTACTGATCACGTGACTGATAATGCACTGATCACGTGGCTATCATGCTCTGCTCACGTGGCTGATCATGCAACGATCACGTAGCAACCATGTAGTGGTCTCGTGACTGATCATGCACTGATCATGTAATTGATCCTGCACTGATCACGTGGCTCATCACGCACTGATCCGGTGGCTGATCACACACGTATCACGTGACTGGTCATGTACAGATCCCGTGACTAATCATGAAGTGATCACGTGGCTATCCTGCACTGATCACGTGGATATCATGCACTGATCACGTGGCTGATCACACACGTATCACCTGACTGATCATGCACTGATCACGTGGCTATCATGCACTGCTCACGTGGCTGATCATGCGATGATCACGCAACTACCATGTACTGGTCACATGACTGATCATGCACTGATCACGTGACTGATCATGCAGTGATCACGTGGCTGTCATGCACTACTCACGTGGCTGATCATGCAATGATCATGTAGCTACCATGTACAGGTCACGTGAATGATCATACACCCATCAGGTGACTGATCATGCACTGATCACGTGGCTATCATGCACTGATCACTAGACTGATCATGCACTGATCACGTCTATATCATGCACTGATCACATGACTGCCCATGCACTGGTCACGTGGATGATCATACACTAATCATGTGACAGATCATGCACTGATCACGTGGCTGATCATGCACTGACACTGTGACTGAGCATGGACTGATCACATGACTATCGTGTAGTGATCACGTGACTTAATGGCGCTGATCATGTGACTGATCATGCACTGATCATGTTTGCTATCATACACTGATCATGTGCCTCTGGAGGCAATAAACAAAGAGCTGAGTAGGCACGAATCAGTCAGCAGGCAATAATCATGGAACTCAGCTGTGAGGAATCATGCTGCTCAGCTGGCAATAATCAAGCAGCTGAGCAGGCAGGAATTACGCAGCACAGCTGACAATTGTCAAGCAGATGACAGGCAGGAATCGTGCAGCTCAGCTGGCAATTGTCAAGCAGATGAGCAGACAGTAATCACGCAGCTCAGCAGGCCCAGATCACGTGACTGAGCATGCACTGTTCACGTGGCTGATCATACACTGATCACGTGATTGATCATGCACTGATCACTTGGATATCATGCACTGATCACGTGGCTGATCATACACTGTTCACGTGTCTGACCATGCACTGATCACGTGGCTGATCATACACTGCTCACGTAACTGATAATGCACTTATCACGTGGCTATCATGCACTGAATACGTGGCTGAACATGCACTGTTCACGTGGCTGATCACACACCTGTCACGTGACATATCATGCACTGATCACCTGGAACTCATGCACTGATCACGTGGCTGATCATACTCTGCTCACGAAACTCATCATGCACACATCACGTGGCTATCATGCACTGCTCACGTGGTTCGTCATGGAATGATCACGAAGCTACCATATACTGGTCACGTGACTGATCATGCACAGATCACGTAAATGATCATGCACTGTTCACGTGACTGATCATGTACTGATCACGTGACTGATAATGCACTGATCACGTGGCTATCATGCTCTGCTCACGTGGCTGATCATGCAACGATCACGTAGCAACCATGTAGTGGTCTCGTGACTGATCATGCACTGATCATGTAATTGATCCTGCACTGATCACGTGGCTCATCACGCACTGATCCGGTGGCTGATCACACACGTATCACGTGACTGGTCATGTACAGATCCCGTGACTAATCATGAAGTGATCACGTGGCTATCCTGCACTGATCACGTGGATATCATGCACTGATCACGTGGCTGATCACACACGTATCACCTGACTGATCATGCACTGATCACGTGGCTATCATGCACTGCTCACGTGGCTGATCATGCGATGATCACGCAACTACCATGTACTGGTCACATGACTGATCATGCACTGATCACGTGACTGATCATGCAGTGATCACGTGGCTGTCATGCACTACTCACGTGGCTGATCATGCAATGATCATGTAGCTACCATGTACAGGTCACGTGAATGATCATACACCCATCAGGTGACTGATCATGCACTGATCACGTGGCTATCATGCACTGATCACTAGACTGATCATGCACTGATCACGTCTATATCATGCACTGATCACATGACTGCCCATGCACTGGTCACGTGGATGATCATACACTAATCATGTGACAGATCATGCACTGATCACGTGGCTGATCATGCACTGACACTGTGACTGAGCATGGACTGATCACATGACTATCGTGTAGTGATCACGTGACTTAATGGCGCTGATCATGTGACTGATCATGCACTGATCATGTTTGCTATCATACACTGATCATGTGCCTCTGGAGGCAATAAACAAAGAGCTGAGTAGGCACGAATCAGTCAGCAGGCAATAATCATGGAACTCAGCTGTGAGGAATCATGCTGCTCAGCTGGCAATAATCAAGCAGCTGAGCAGGCAGGAATTACGCAGCACAGCTGACAATTGTCAAGCAGATGACAGGCAGGAATCGTGCAGCTCAGCTGGCAATTGTCAAGCAGATGAGCAGACAGTAATCACGCAGCTCAGCAGGCCCAGATCACGTGACTGAGCATGCACTGTTCACGTGGCTGATCATACACTGATCACGTGATTGATCATGCACTGATCACTTGGATATCATGCACTGATCACGTGGCTGATCATACACTGTTCACGTGTCTGACCATGCACTGATCACGTGGCTGATCATACACTGCTCACGTAACTGATAATGCACTTATCACGTGGCTATCATGCACTGAATACGTGGCTGAACATGCACTGTTCACGTGGCTGATCACACACCTGTCACGTGACATATCATGCACTGATCACCTGGAACTCATGCACTGATCACGTGGCTGATCATACTCTGCTCACGAAACTCATCATGCACACATCACGTGGCTATCATGCACTGCTCACGTGGTTCGTCATGGAATGATCACGAAGCTACCATATACTGGTCACGTGACTGATCATGCACAGATCACGTAAATGATCATGCACTGTTCACGTGACTGATCATGTACTGATCACGTGACTGATAATGCACTGATCACGTGGCTATCATGCTCTGCTCACGTGGCTGATCATGCAACGATCACGTAGCAACCATGTAGTGGTCTCGTGACTGATCATGCACTGATCATGTAATTGATCCTGCACTGATCACGTGGCTCATCACGCACTGATCCGGTGGCTGATCACACACGTATCACGTGACTGGTCATGTACAGATCCCGTGACTAATCATGAAGTGATCACGTGGCTATCCTGCACTGATCACGTGGATATCATGCACTGATCACGTGGCTGATCACACACGTATCACCTGACTGATCATGCACTGATCACGTGGCTATCATGCACTGCTCACGTGGCTGATCATGCGATGATCACGCAACTACCATGTACTGGTCACATGACTGATCATGCACTGATCACGTGACTGATCATGCAGTGATCACGTGGCTGTCATGCACTACTCACGTGGCTGATCATGCAATGATCATGTAGCTACCATGTACAGGTCACGTGAATGATCATACACCCATCAGGTGACTGATCATGCACTGATCACGTGGCTATCATGCACTGATCACTAGACTGATCATGCACTGATCACGTCTATATCATGCACTGATCACATGACTGCCCATGCACTGGTCACGTGGATGATCATACACTAATCATGTGACAGATCATGCACTGATCACGTGGCTGATCATGCACTGACACTGTGACTGAGCATGGACTGATCACATGACTATCGTGTAGTGATCACGTGACTTAATGGCGCTGATCATGTGACTGATCATGCACTGATCATGTTTGCTATCATACACTGATCATGTGCCTCTGGAGGCAATAAACAAAGAGCTGAGTAGGCACGAATCAGTCAGCAGGCAATAATCATGGAACTCAGCTGTGAGGAATCATGCTGCTCAGCTGGCAATAATCAAGCAGCTGAGCAGGCAGGAATTACGCAGCACAGCTGACAATTGTCAAGCAGATGACAGGCAGGAATCGTGCAGCTCAGCTGGCAATTGTCAAGCAGATGAGCAGACAGTAATCACGCAGCTCAGCAGGCCCAGATCACGTGACTGAGCATGCACTGTTCACGTGGCTGATCATACACTGATCACGTGATTGATCATGCACTGATCACTTGGATATCATGCACTGATCACGTGGCTGATCATACACTGTTCACGTGTCTGACCATGCACTGATCACGTGGCTGATCATACACTGCTCACGTAACTGATAATGCACTTATCACGTGGCTATCATGCACTGAATACGTGGCTGAACATGCACTGTTCACGTGGCTGATCACACACCTGTCACGTGACATATCATGCACTGATCACCTGGAACTCATGCACTGATCACGTGGCTGATCATACTCTGCTCACGAAACTCATCATGCACACATCACGTGGCTATCATGCACTGCTCACGTGGTTCGTCATGGAATGATCACGAAGCTACCATATACTGGTCACGTGACTGATCATGCACAGATCACGTAAATGATCATGCACTGTTCACGTGACTGATCATGTACTGATCACGTGACTGATAATGCACTGATCACGTGGCTATCATGCTCTGCTCACGTGGCTGATCATGCAACGATCACGTAGCAACCATGTAGTGGTCTCGTGACTGATCATGCACTGATCATGTAATTGATCCTGCACTGATCACGTGGCTCATCACGCACTGATCCGGTGGCTGATCACACACGTATCACGTGACTGGTCATGTACAGATCCCGTGACTAATCATGAAGTGATCACGTGGCTATCCTGCACTGATCACGTGGATATCATGCACTGATCACGTGGCTGATCACACACGTATCACCTGACTGATCATGCACTGATCACGTGGCTATCATGCACTGCTCACGTGGCTGATCATGCGATGATCACGCAACTACCATGTACTGGTCACATGACTGATCATGCACTGATCACGTGACTGATCATGCAGTGATCACGTGGCTGTCATGCACTACTCACGTGGCTGATCATGCAATGATCATGTAGCTACCATGTACAGGTCACGTGAATGATCATACACCCATCAGGTGACTGATCATGCACTGATCACGTGGCTATCATGCACTGATCACTAGACTGATCATGCACTGATCACGTCTATATCATGCACTGATCACATGACTGCCCATGCACTGGTCACGTGGATGATCATACACTAATCATGTGACAGATCATGCACTGATCACGTGGCTGATCATGCACTGACACTGTGACTGAGCATGGACTGATCACATGACTATCGTGTAGTGATCACGTGACTTAATGGCGCTGATCATGTGACTGATCATGCACTGATCATGTTTGCTATCATACACTGATCATGTGCCTCTGGAGGCAATAAACAAAGAGCTGAGTAGGCACGAATCAGTCAGCAGGCAATAATCATGGAACTCAGCTGTGAGGAATCATGCTGCTCAGCTGGCAATAATCAAGCAGCTGAGCAGGCAGGAATTACGCAGCACAGCTGACAATTGTCAAGCAGATGACAGGCAGGAATCGTGCAGCTCAGCTGGCAATTGTCAAGCAGATGAGCAGACAGTAATCACGCAGCTCAGCAGGCCCAGATCACGTGACTGAGCATGCACTGTTCACGTGGCTGATCATACACTGATCACGTGATTGATCATGCACTGATCACTTGGATATCATGCACTGATCACGTGGCTGATCATACACTGTTCACGTGTCTGACCATGCACTGATCACGTGGCTGATCATACACTGCTCACGTAACTGATAATGCACTTATCACGTGGCTATCATGCACTGAATACGTGGCTGAACATGCACTGTTCACGTGGCTGATCACACACCTGTCACGTGACATATCATGCACTGATCACCTGGAACTCATGCACTGATCACGTGGCTGATCATACTCTGCTCACGAAACTCATCATGCACACATCACGTGGCTATCATGCACTGCTCACGTGGTTCGTCATGGAATGATCACGAAGCTACCATATACTGGTCACGTGACTGATCATGCACAGATCACGTAAATGATCATGCACTGTTCACGTGACTGATCATGTACTGATCACGTGACTGATAATGCACTGATCACGTGGCTATCATGCTCTGCTCACGTGGCTGATCATGCAACGATCACGTAGCAACCATGTAGTGGTCTCGTGACTGATCATGCACTGATCATGTAATTGATCCTGCACTGATCACGTGGCTCATCACGCACTGATCCGGTGGCTGATCACACACGTATCACGTGACTGGTCATGTGATCCCGTGACTAATCATGAAGTGATCACGTGGCTATCCTGCACTGATCACGTGGATATCATGCACTGATCACGTGGCTGATCACACACGTATCACCTGACTGATCATGCACTGATCACGTGGCTATCATGCACTGCTCACGTGGCTGATCATGCGATGATCACGCAACTACCATGTACTGGTCACATGACTGATCATGCACTGATCACGTGACTGATCATGCAGTGATCACGTGGCTGTCATGCACTACTCACGTGGCTGATCATGCAATGATCATGTAGCTACCATGTACAGGTCACGTGAATGATCATACACCCATCAGGTGACTGATCATGCACTGATCACGTGGCTATCATGCACTGATCACTAGACTGATCATGCACTGATCACGTCTATATCATGCACTGATCACATGACTGCCCATGCACTGGTCACGTGGATGATCATACACTAATCATGTGACAGATCATGCACTGATCACGTGGCTGATCATGCACTGACACTGTGACTGAGCATGGACTGATCACATGACTATCGTGTAGTGATCACGTGACTTAATGGCGCTGATCATGTGACTGATCATGCACTGATCATGTTTGCTATCATACACTGATCATGTGCCTCTGGAGGCAATAAACAAAGAGCTGAGTAGGCACGAATCAGTCAGCAGGCAATAATCATGGAACTCAGCTGTGAGGAATCATGCTGCTCAGCTGGCAATAATCAAGCAGCTGAGCAGGCAGGAATTACGCAGCACAGCTGACAATTGTCAAGCAGATGACAGGCAGGAATCGTGCAGCTCAGCTGGCAATTGTCAAGCAGATGAGCAGACAGTAATCACGCAGCTCAGCAGGCCCAGATCACGTGACTGAGCATGCACTGTTCACGTGGCTGATCATACACTGATCACGTGATTGATCATGCACTGATCACTTGGATATCATGCACTGATCACGTGGCTGATCATACACTGTTCACGTGTCTGACCATGCACTGATCACGTGGCTGATCATACACTGCTCACGTAACTGATAATGCACTTATCACGTGGCTATCATGCACTGAATACGTGGCTGAACATGCACTGTTCACGTGGCTGATCACACACCTGTCACGTGACATATCATGCACTGATCACCTGGAACTCATGCACTGATCACGTGGCTGATCATACTCTGCTCACGAAACTCATCATGCACACATCACGTGGCTATCATGCACTGCTCACGTGGTTCGTCATGGAATGATCACGAAGCTACCATATACTGGTCACGTGACTGATCATGCACAGATCACGTAAATGATCATGCACTGTTCACGTGACTGATCATGTACTGATCACGTGACTGATAATGCACTGATCACGTGGCTATCATGCTCTGCTCACGTGGCTGATCATGCAACGATCACGTAGCAACCATGTAGTGGTCTCGTGACTGATCATGCACTGATCATGTAATTGATCCTGCACTGATCACGTGGCTCATCACGCACTGATCCGGTGGCTGATCACACACGTATCACGTGACTGGTCATGTACAGATCCCGTGACTAATCATGAAGTGATCACGTGGCTATCCTGCACTGATCACGTGGATATCATGCACTGATCACGTGGCTGATCACACACGTATCACCTGACTGATCATGCACTGATCACGTGGCTATCATGCACTGCTCACGTGGCTGATCATGCGATGATCACGCAACTACCATGTACTGGTCACATGACTGATCATGCACTGATCACGTGACTGATCATGCAGTGATCACGTGGCTGTCATGCACTACTCACGTGGCTGATCATGCAATGATCATGTAGCTACCATGTACAGGTCACGTGAATGATCATACACCCATCAGGTGACTGATCATGCACTGATCACGTGGCTATCATGCACTGATCACTAGACTGATCATGCACTGATCACGTCTATATCATGCACTGATCACATGACTGCCCATGCACTGGTCACGTGGATGATCATACACTAATCATGTGACAGATCATGCACTGATCACGTGGCTGATCATGCACTGACACTGTGACTGAGCATGGACTGATCACATGACTATCGTGTAGTGATCACGTGACTTAATGGCGCTGATCATGTGACTGATCATGCACTGATCATGTTTGCTATCATACACTGATCATGTGCCTCTGGAGGCAATAAACAAAGAGCTGAGTAGGCACGAATCAGTCAGCAGGCAATAATCATGGAACTCAGCTGTGAGGAATCATGCTGCTCAGCTGGCAATAATCAAGCAGCTGAGCAGGCAGGAATTACGCAGCACAGCTGACAATTGTCAAGCAGATGACAGGCAGGAATCGTGCAGCTCAGCTGGCAATTGTCAAGCAGATGAGCAGACAGTAATCACGCAGCTCAGCAGGCCCAGATCACGTGACTGAGCATGCACTGTTCACGTGGCTGATCATACACTGATCACGTGATTGATCATGCACTGATCACTTGGATATCATGCACTGATCACGTGGCTGATCATACACTGTTCACGTGTCTGACCATGCACTGATCACGTGGCTGATCATACACTGCTCACGTAACTGATAATGCACTTATCACGTGGCTATCATGCACTGAATACGTGGCTGAACATGCACTGTTCACGTGGCTGATCACACACCTGTCACGTGACATATCATGCACTGATCACCTGGAACTCATGCACTGATCACGTGGCTGATCATACTCTGCTCACGAAACTCATCATGCACACATCACGTGGCTATCATGCACTGCTCACGTGGTTCGTCATGGAATGATCACGAAGCTACCATATACTGGTCACGTGACTGATCATGCACAGATCACGTAAATGATCATGCACTGTTCACGTGACTGATCATGTACTGATCACGTGACTGATAATGCACTGATCACGTGGCTATCATGCTCTGCTCACGTGGCTGATCATGCAACGATCACGTAGCAACCATGTAGTGGTCTCGTGACTGATCATGCACTGATCATGTAATTGATCCTGCACTGATCACGTGGCTCATCACGCACTGATCCGGTGGCTGATCACACACGTATCACGTGACTGGTCATGTACAGATCCCGTGACTAATCATGAAGTGATCACGTGGCTATCCTGCACTGATCACGTGGATATCATGCACTGATCACGTGGCTGATCACACACGTATCACCTGACTGATCATGCACTGATCACGTGGCTATCATGCACTGCTCACGTGGCTGATCATGCGATGATCACGCAACTACCATGTACTGGTCACATGACTGATCATGCACTGATCACGTGACTGATCATGCAGTGATCACGTGGCTGTCATGCACTACTCACGTGGCTGATCATGCAATGATCATGTAGCTACCATGTACAGGTCACGTGAATGATCATACACCCATCAGGTGACTGATCATGCACTGATCACGTGGCTATCATGCACTGATCACTAGACTGATCATGCACTGATCACGTCTATATCATGCACTGATCACATGACTGCCCATGCACTGGTCACGTGGATGATCATACACTAATCATGTGACAGATCATGCACTGATCACGTGGCTGATCATGCACTGACACTGTGACTGAGCATGGACTGATCACATGACTATCGTGTAGTGATCACGTGACTTAATGGCGCTGATCATGTGACTGATCATGCACTGATCATGTTTGCTATCATACACTGATCATGTGCCTCTGGAGGCAATAAACAAAGAGCTGAGTAGGCACGAATCAGTCAGCAGGCAATAATCATGGAACTCAGCTGTGAGGAATCATGCTGCTCAGCTGGCAATAATCAAGCAGCTGAGCAGGCAGGAATTACGCAGCACAGCTGACAATTGTCAAGCAGATGACAGGCAGGAATCGTGCAGCTCAGCTGGCAATTGTCAAGCAGATGAGCAGACAGTAATCACGCAGCTCAGCAGGCCCAGATCACGTGACTGAGCATGCACTGTTCACGTGGCTGATCATACACTGATCACGTGATTGATCATGCACTGATCACTTGGATATCATGCACTGATCACGTGGCTGATCATACACTGTTCACGTGTCTGACCATGCACTGATCACGTGGCTGATCATACACTGCTCACGTAACTGATAATGCACTTATCACGTGGCTATCATGCACTGAATACGTGGCTGAACATGCACTGTTCACGTGGCTGATCACACACCTGTCACGTGACATATCATGCACTGATCACCTGGAACTCATGCACTGATCACGTGGCTGATCATACTCTGCTCACGAAACTCATCATGCACACATCACGTGGCTATCATGCACTGCTCACGTGGTTCGTCATGGAATGATCACGAAGCTACCATATACTGGTCACGTGACTGATCATGCACAGATCACGTAAATGATCATGCACTGTTCACGTGACTGATCATGTACTGATCACGTGACTGATAATGCACTGATCACGTGGCTATCATGCTCTGCTCACGTGGCTGATCATGCAACGATCACGTAGCAACCATGTAGTGGTCTCGTGACTGATCATGCACTGATCATGTAATTGATCCTGCACTGATCACGTGGCTCATCACGCACTGATCCGGTGGCTGATCACACACGTATCACGTGACTGGTCATGTACAGATCCCGTGACTAATCATGAAGTGATCACGTGGCTATCCTGCACTGATCACGTGGATATCATGCACTGATCACGTGGCTGATCACACACGTATCACCTGACTGATCATGCACTGATCACGTGGCTATCATGCACTGCTCACGTGGCTGATCATGCGATGATCACGCAACTACCATGTACTGGTCACATGACTGATCATGCACTGATCACGTGACTGATCATGCAGTGATCACGTGGCTGTCATGCACTACTCACGTGGCTGATCATGCAATGATCATGTAGCTACCATGTACAGGTCACGTGAATGATCATACACCCATCAGGTGACTGATCATGCACTGATCACGTGGCTATCATGCACTGATC
Source organism: Bos javanicus (assembly GCF_032452875.1). NCBI lineage: Eukaryota > Metazoa > Chordata > Mammalia > Artiodactyla > Bovidae > Bos > Bos javanicus. Next base: position 50,133 of record NW_026893953.1, read on the forward strand.
ACTAGACTGATCATGCACTGATCACGTCTATATCATGCACTGATCACATGACTGCCCATGCACTGGTCACGTGGATGATCATACACTAATCATGTGACAGATCATGCACTGATCACGTGGCTGATCATGCACTGACACTGTGACTGAGCATGGACTGATCACATGACTATCGTGTAGTGATCACGTGACTTAATGGCGCTGATCATGTGACTGATCATGCACTGATCATGTTTGCTATCATACACTGATCATGTGCCTCTGGAGGCAATAAACAAAGAGCTGAGTAGGCACGAATCAGTCAGCAGGCAATAATCATGGAACTCAGCTGTGAGGAATCATGCTGCTCAGCTGGCAATAATCAAGCAGCTGAGCAGGCAGGAATTACGCAGCACAGCTGACAATTGTCAAGCAGATGACAGGCAGGAATCGTGCAGCTCAGCTGGCAATTGTCAAGCAGATGAGCAGACAGTAATCACGCAGCTCAGCAGGCCCAGATCACGTGACTGAGCATGCACTGTTCACGTGGCTGATCATACACTGATCACGTGATTGATCATGCACTGATCACTTGGATATCATGCACTGATCACGTGGCTGATCATACACTGTTCACGTGTCTGACCATGCACTGATCACGTGGCTGATCATACACTGCTCACGTAACTGATAATGCACTTATCACGTGGCTATCATGCACTGAATACGTGGCTGAACATGCACTGTTCACGTGGCTGATCACACACCTGTCACGTGACATATCATGCACTGATCACCTGGAACTCATGCACTGATCACGTGGCTGATCATACTCTGCTCACGAAACTCATCATGCACACATCACGTGGCTATCATGCACTGCTCACGTGGTTCGTCATGGAATGATCACGAAGCTACCATATACTGGTCACGTGACTGATCATGCACAGATCACGTAAATGATCATGCACTGTTCACGTGACTGATCATGTACTGATCACGTGACTGATAATGCACTGATCACGTGGCTATCATGCTCTGCTCACGTGGCTGATCATGCAACGATCACGTAGCAACCATGTAGTGGTCTCGTGACTGATCATGCACTGATCATGTAATTGATCCTGCACTGATCACGTGGCTCATCACGCACTGATCCGGTGGCTGATCACACACGTATCACGTGACTGGTCATGTACAGATCCCGTGACTAATCATGAAGTGATCACGTGGCTATCCTGCACTGATCACGTGGATATCATGCACTGATCACGTGGCTGATCACACACGTATCACCTGACTGATCATGCACTGATCACGTGGCTATCATGCACTGCTCACGTGGCTGATCATGCGATGATCACGCAACTACCATGTACTGGTCACATGACTGATCATGCACTGATCACGTGACTGATCATGCAGTGATCACGTGGCTGTCATGCACTACTCACGTGGCTGATCATGCAATGATCATGTAGCTACCATGTACAGGTCACGTGAATGATCATACACCCATCAGGTGACTGATCATGCACTGATCACGTGGCTATCATGCACTGATCACTAGACTGATCATGCACTGATCACGTCTATATCATGCACTGATCACATGACTGCCCATGCACTGGTCACGTGGATGATCATACACTAATCATGTGACAGATCATGCACTGATCACGTGGCTGATCATGCACTGACACTGTGACTGAGCATGGACTGATCACATGACTATCGTGTAGTGATCACGTGACTTAATGGCGCTGATCATGTGACTGATCATGCACTGATCATGTTTGCTATCATACACTGATCATGTGCCTCTGGAGGCAATAAACAAAGAGCTGAGTAGGCACGAATCAGTCAGCAGGCAATAATCATGGAACTCAGCTGTGAGGAATCATGCTGCTCAGCTGGCAATAATCAAGCAGCTGAGCAGGCAGGAATTACGCAGCACAGCTGACAATTGTCAAGCAGATGACAGGCAGGAATCGTGCAGCTCAGCTGGCAATTGTCAAGCAGATGAGCAGACAGTAATCACGCAGCTCAGCAGGCCCAGATCACGTGACTGAGCATGCACTGTTCACGTGGCTGATCATACACTGATCACGTGATTGATCATGCACTGATCACTTGGATATCATGCACTGATCACGTGGCTGATCATACACTGTTCACGTGTCTGACCATGCACTGATCACGTGGCTGATCATACACTGCTCACGTAACTGATAATGCACTTATCACGTGGCTATCATGCACTGAATACGTGGCTGAACATGCACTGTTCACGTGGCTGATCACACACCTGTCACGTGACATATCATGCACTGATCACCTGGAACTCATGCACTGATCACGTGGCTGATCATACTCTGCTCACGAAACTCATCATGCACACATCACGTGGCTATCATGCACTGCTCACGTGGTTCGTCATGGAATGATCACGAAGCTACCATATACTGGTCACGTGACTGATCATGCACAGATCACGTAAATGATCATGCACTGTTCACGTGACTGATCATGTACTGATCACGTGACTGATAATGCACTGATCACGTGGCTATCATGCTCTGCTCACGTGGCTGATCATGCAACGATCACGTAGCAACCATGTAGTGGTCTCGTGACTGATCATGCACTGATCATGTAATTGATCCTGCACTGATCACGTGGCTCATCACGCACTGATCCGGTGGCTGATCACACACGTATCACGTGACTGGTCATGTACAGATCCCGTGACTAATCATGAAGTGATCACGTGGCTATCCTGCACTGATCACGTGGATATCATGCACTGATCACGTGGCTGATCACACACGTATCACCTGACTGATCATGCACTGATCACGTGGCTATCATGCACTGCTCACGTGGCTGATCATGCGATGATCACGCAACTACCATGTACTGGTCACATGACTGATCATGCACTGATCACGTGACTGATCATGCAGTGATCACGTGGCTGTCATGCACTACTCACGTGGCTGATCATGCAATGATCATGTAGCTACCATGTACAGGTCACGTGAATGATCATACACCCATCAGGTGACTGATCATGCACTGATCACGTGGCTATCATGCACTGATCACTAGACTGATCATGCACTGATCACGTCTATATCATGCACTGATCACATGACTGCCCATGCACTGGTCACGTGGATGATCATACACTAATCATGTGACAGATCATGCACTGATCACGTGGCTGATCATGCACTGACACTGTGACTGAGCATGGACTGATCACATGACTATCGTGTAGTGATCACGTGACTTAATGGCGCTGATCATGTGACTGATCATGCACTGATCATGTTTGCTATCATACACTGATCATGTGCCTCTGGAGGCAATAAACAAAGAGCTGAGTAGGCACGAATCAGTCAGCAGGCAATAATCATGGAACTCAGCTGTGAGGAATCATGCTGCTCAGCTGGCAATAATCAAGCAGCTGAGCAGGCAGGAATTACGCAGCACAGCTGACAATTGTCAAGCAGATGACAGGCAGGAATCGTGCAGCTCAGCTGGCAATTGTCAAGCAGATGAGCAGACAGTAATCACGCAGCTCAGCAGGCCCAGATCACGTGACTGAGCATGCACTGTTCACGTGGCTGATCATACACTGATCACGTGATTGATCATGCACTGATCACTTGGATATCATGCACTGATCACGTGGCTGATCATACACTGTTCACGTGTCTGACCATGCACTGATCACGTGGCTGATCATACACTGCTCACGTAACTGATAATGCACTTATCACGTGGCTATCATGCACTGAATACGTGGCTGAACATGCACTGTTCACGTGGCTGATCACACACCTGTCACGTGACATATCATGCACTGATCACCTGGAACTCATGCACTGATCACGTGGCTGATCATACTCTGCTCACGAAACTCATCATGCACACATCACGTGGCTATCATGCACTGCTCACGTGGTTCGTCATGGAATGATCACGAAGCTACCATATACTGGTCACGTGACTGATCATGCACAGATCACGTAAATGATCATGCACTGTTCACGTGACTGATCATGTACTGATCACGTGACTGATAATGCACTGATCACGTGGCTATCATGCTCTGCTCACGTGGCTGATCATGCAACGATCACGTAGCAACCATGTAGTGGTCTCGTGACTGATCATGCACTGATCATGTAATTGATCCTGCACTGATCACGTGGCTCATCACGCACTGATCCGGTGGCTGATCACACACGTATCACGTGACTGGTCATGTACAGATCCCGTGACTAATCATGAAGTGATCACGTGGCTATCCTGCACTGATCACGTGGATATCATGCACTGATCACGTGGCTGATCACACACGTATCACCTGACTGATCATGCACTGATCACGTGGCTATCATGCACTGCTCACGTGGCTGATCATGCGATGATCACGCAACTACCATGTACTGGTCACATGACTGATCATGCACTGATCACGTGACTGATCATGCAGTGATCACGTGGCTGTCATGCACTACTCACGTGGCTGATCATGCAATGATCATGTAGCTACCATGTACAGGTCACGTGAATGATCATACACCCATCAGGTGACTGATCATGCACTGATCACGTGGCTATCATGCACTGATCACTAGACTGATCATGCACTGATCACGTCTATATCATGCACTGATCACATGACTGCCCATGCACTGGTCACGTGGATGATCATACACTAATCATGTGACAGATCATGCACTGATCACGTGGCTGATCATGCACTGACACTGTGACTGAGCATGGACTGATCACATGACTATCGTGTAGTGATCACGTGACTTAATGGCGCTGATCATGTGACTGATCATGCACTGATCATGTTTGCTATCATACACTGATCATGTGCCTCTGGAGGCAATAAACAAAGAGCTGAGTAGGCACGAATCAGTCAGCAGGCAATAATCATGGAACTCAGCTGTGAGGAATCATGCTGCTCAGCTGGCAATAATCAAGCAGCTGAGCAGGCAGGAATTACGCAGCACAGCTGACAATTGTCAAGCAGATGACAGGCAGGAATCGTGCAGCTCAGCTGGCAATTGTCAAGCAGATGAGCAGACAGTAATCACGCAGCTCAGCAGGCCCAGATCACGTGACTGAGCATGCACTGTTCACGTGGCTGATCATACACTGATCACGTGATTGATCATGCACTGATCACTTGGATATCATGCACTGATCACGTGGCTGATCATACACTGTTCACGTGTCTGACCATGCACTGATCACGTGGCTGATCATACACTGCTCACGTAACTGATAATGCACTTATCACGTGGCTATCATGCACTGAATACGTGGCTGAACATGCACTGTTCACGTGGCTGATCACACACCTGTCACGTGACATATCATGCACTGATCACCTGGAACTCATGCACTGATCACGTGGCTGATCATACTCTGCTCACGAAACTCATCATGCACACATCACGTGGCTATCATGCACTGCTCACGTGGTTCGTCATGGAATGATCACGAAGCTACCATATACTGGTCACGTGACTGATCATGCACAGATCACGTAAATGATCATGCACTGTTCACGTGACTGATCATGTACTGATCACGTGACTGATAATGCACTGATCACGTGGCTATCATGCTCTGCTCACGTGGCTGATCATGCAACGATCACGTAGCAACCATGTAGTGGTCTCGTGACTGATCATGCACTGATCATGTAATTGATCCTGCACTGATCACGTGGCTCATCACGCACTGATCCGGTGGCTGATCACACACGTATCACGTGACTGGTCATGTACAGATCCCGTGACTAATCATGAAGTGATCACGTGGCTATCCTGCACTGATCACGTGGATATCATGCACTGATCACGTGGCTGATCACACACGTATCACCTGACTGATCATGCACTGATCACGTGGCTATCATGCACTGCTCACGTGGCTGATCATGCGATGATCACGCAACTACCATGTACTGGTCACATGACTGATCATGCACTGATCACGTGACTGATCATGCAGTGATCACGTGGCTGTCATGCACTACTCACGTGGCTGATCATGCAATGATCATGTAGCTACCATGTACAGGTCACGTGAATGATCATACACCCATCAGGTGACTGATCATGCACTGATCACGTGGCTATCATGCACTGATCACTAGACTGATCATGCACTGATCACGTCTATATCATGCACTGATCACATGACTGCCCATGCACTGGTCACGTGGATGATCATACACTAATCATGTGACAGATCATGCACTGATCACGTGGCTGATCATGCACTGACACTGTGACTGAGCATGGACTGATCACATGACTATCGTGTAGTGATCACGTGACTTAATGGCGCTGATCATGTGACTGATCATGCACTGATCATGTTTGCTATCATACACTGATCATGTGCCTCTGGAGGCAATAAACAAAGAGCTGAGTAGGCACGAATCAGTCAGCAGGCAATAATCATGGAACTCAGCTGTGAGGAATCATGCTGCTCAGCTGGCAATAATCAAGCAGCTGAGCAGGCAGGAATTACGCAGCACAGCTGACAATTGTCAAGCAGATGACAGGCAGGAATCGTGCAGCTCAGCTGGCAATTGTCAAGCAGATGAGCAGACAGTAATCACGCAGCTCAGCAGGCCCAGATCACGTGACTGAGCATGCACTGTTCACGTGGCTGATCATACACTGATCACGTGATTGATCATGCACTGATCACTTGGATATCATGCACTGATCACGTGGCTGATCATACACTGTTCACGTGTCTGACCATGCACTGATCACGTGGCTGATCATACACTGCTCACGTAACTGATAATGCACTTATCACGTGGCTATCATGCACTGAATACGTGGCTGAACATGCACTGTTCACGTGGCTGATCACACACCTGTCACGTGACATATCATGCACTGATCACCTGGAACTCATGCACTGATCACGTGGCTGATCATACTCTGCTCACGAAACTCATCATGCACACATCACGTGGCTATCATGCACTGCTCACGTGGTTCGTCATGGAATGATCACGAAGCTACCATATACTGGTCACGTGACTGATCATGCACAGATCACGTAAATGATCATGCACTGTTCACGTGACTGATCATGTACTGATCACGTGACTGATAATGCACTGATCACGTGGCTATCATGCTCTGCTCACGTGGCTGATCATGCAACGATCACGTAGCAACCATGTAGTGGTCTCGTGACTGATCATGCACTGATCATGTAATTGATCCTGCACTGATCACGTGGCTCATCACGCACTGATCCGGTGGCTGATCACACACGTATCACGTGACTGGTCATGTACAGATCCCGTGACTAATCATGAAGTGATCACGTGGCTATCCTGCACTGATCACGTGGATATCATGCACTGATCACGTGGCTGATCACACACGTATCACCTGACTGATCATGCACTGATCACGTGGCTATCATGCACTGCTCACGTGGCTGATCATGCGATGATCACGCAACTACCATGTACTGGTCACATGACTGATCATGCACTGATCACGTGACTGATCATGCAGTGATCACGTGGCTGTCATGCACTACTCACGTGGCTGATCATGCAATGATCATGTAGCTACCATGTACAGGTCACGTGAATGATCATACACCCATCAGGTGACTGATCATGCACTGATCACGTGGCTATCATGCACTGATCACTAGACTGATCATGCACTGATCACGTCTATATCATGCACTGATCACATGACTGCCCATGCACTGGTCACGTGGATGATCATACACTAATCATGTGACAGATCATGCACTGATCACGTGGCTGATCATGCACTGACACTGTGACTGAGCATGGACTGATCACATGACTATCGTGTAGTGATCACGTGACTTAATGGCGCTGATCATGTGACTGATCATGCACTGATCATGTTTGCTATCATACACTGATCATGTGCCTCTGGAGGCAATAAACAAAGAGCTGAGTAGGCACGAATCAGTCAGCAGGCAATAATCATGGAACTCAGCTGTGAGGAATCATGCTGCTCAGCTGGCAATAATCAAGCAGCTGAGCAGGCAGGAATTACGCAGCACAGCTGACAATTGTCAAGCAGATGACAGGCAGGAATCGTGCAGCTCAGCTGGCAATTGTCAAGCAGATGAGCAGACAGTAATCACGCAGCTCAGCAGGCCCAGATCACGTGACTGAGCATGCACTGTTCACGTGGCTGATCATACACTGATCACGTGATTGATCATGCACTGATCACTTGGATATCATGCACTGATCACGTGGCTGATCATACACTGTTCACGTGTCTGACCATGCACTGATCACGTGGCTGATCATACACTGCTCACGTAACTGATAATGCACTTATCACGTGGCTATCATGCACTGAATACGTGGCTGAACATGCACTGTTCACGTGGCTGATCACACACCTGTCACGTGACATATCATGCACTGATCACCTGGAACTCATGCACTGATCACGTGGCTGATCATACTCTGCTCACGAAACTCATCATGCACACATCACGTGGCTATCATGCACTGCTCACGTGGTTCGTCATGGAATGATCACGAAGCTACCATATACTGGTCACGTGACTGATCATGCACAGATCACGTAAATGATCATGCACTGTTCACGTGACTGATCATGTACTGATCACGTGACTGATAATGCACTGATCACGTGGCTATCATGCTCTGCTCACGTGGCTGATCATGCAACGATCACGTAGCAACCATGTAGTGGTCTCGTGACTGATCATGCACTGATCATGTAATTGATCCTGCACTGATCACGTGGCTCATCACGCACTGATCCGGTGGCTGATCACACACGTATCACGTGACTGGTCATGTACAGATCCCGTGACTAATCATGAAGTGATCACGTGGCTATCCTGCACTGATCACGTGGATATCATGCACTGATCACGTGGCTGATCACACACGTATCACCTGACTGATCATGCACTGATCACGTGGCTATCATGCACTGCTCACGTGGCTGATCATGCGATGATCACGCAACTACCATGTACTGGTCACATGACTGATCATGCACTGATCACGTGACTGATCATGCAGTGATCACGTGGCTGTCATGCACTACTCACGTGGCTGATCATGCAATGATCATGTAGCTACCATGTACAGGTCACGTGAATGATCATACACCCATCAGGTGACTGATCATGCACTGATCACGTGGCTATCATGCACTGATCACTAGACTGATCATGCACTGATCACGTCTATATCATGCACTGATCACATGACTGCCCATGCACTGGTCACGTGGATGATCATACACTAATCATGTGACAGATCATGCACTGATCACGTGGCTGATCATGCACTGACACTGTGACTGAGCATGGACTGATCACATGACTATCGTGTAGTGATCACGTGACTTAATGGCGCTGATCATGTGACTGATCATGCACTGATCATGTTTGCTATCATACACTGATCATGTGCCTCTGGAGGCAATAAACAAAGAGCTGAGTAGGCACGAATCAGTCAGCAGGCAATAATCATGGAACTCAGCTGTGAGGAATCATGCTGCTCAGCTGGCAATAATCAAGCAGCTGAGCAGGCAGGAATTACGCAGCACAGCTGACAATTGTCAAGCAGATGACAGGCAGGAATCGTGCAGCTCAGCTGGCAATTGTCAAGCAGATGAGCAGACAGTAATCACGCAGCTCAGCAGGCCCAGATCACGTGACTGAGCATGCACTGTTCACGTGGCTGATCATACACTGATCACGTGATTGATCATGCACTGATCACTTGGATATCATGCACTGATCACGTGGCTGATCATACACTGTTCACGTGTCTGACCATGCACTGATCACGTGGCTGATCATACACTGCTCACGTAACTGATAATGCACTTATCACGTGGCTATCATGCACTGAATACGTGGCTGAACATGCACTGTTCACGTGGCTGATCACACACCTGTCACGTGACATATCATGCACTGATCACCTGGAACTCATGCACTGATCACGTGGCTGATCATACTCTGCTCACGAAACTCATCATGCACACATCACGTGGCTATCATGCACTGCTCACGTGGTTCGTCATGGAATGATCACGAAGCTACCATATACTGGTCACGTGACTGATCATGCACAGATCACGTAAATGATCATGCACTGTTCACGTGACTGATCATGTACTGATCACGTGACTGATAATGCACTGATCACGTGGCTATCATGCTCTGCTCACGTGGCTGATCATGCAACGATCACGTAGCAACCATGTAGTGGTCTCGTGACTGATCATGCACTGATCATGTAATTGATCCTGCACTGATCACGTGGCTCATCACGCACTGATCCGGTGGCTGATCACACACGTATCACGTGACTGGTCATGTACAGATCCCGTGACTAATCATGAAGTGATCACGTGGCTATCCTGCACTGATCACGTGGATATCATGCACTGATCACGTGGCTGATCACACACGTATCACCTGACTGATCATGCACTGATCACGTGGCTATCATGCACTGCTCACGTGGCTGATCATGCGATGATCACGCAACTACCATGTACTGGTCACATGACTGATCATGCACTGATCACGTGACTGATCATGCAGTGATCACGTGGCTGTCATGCACTACTCACGTGGCTGATCATGCAATGATCATGTAGCTACCATGTACAGGTCACGTGAATGATCATACACCCATCAGGTGACTGATCATGCACTGATCACGTGGCTATCATGCACTGATCACTAGACTGATCATGCACTGATCACGTCTATATCATGCACTGATCACATGACTGCCCATGCACTGGTCACGTGGATGATCATACACTAATCATGTGACAGATCATGCACTGATCACGTGGCTGATCATGCACTGACACTGTGACTGAGCATGGACTGATCACATGACTATCGTGTAGTGATCACGTGACTTAATGGCGCTGATCATGTGACTGATCATGCACTGATCATGTTTGCTATCATACACTGATCATGTGCCTCTGGAGGCAATAAACAAAGAGCTGAGTAGGCACGAATCAGTCAGCAGGCAATAATCATGGAACTCAGCTGTGAGGAATCATGCTGCTCAGCTGGCAATAATCAAGCAGCTGAGCAGGCAGGAATTACGCAGCACAGCTGACAATTGTCAAGCAGATGACAGGCAGGAATCGTGCAGCTCAGCTGGCAATTGTCAAGCAGATGAGCAGACAGTAATCACGCAGCTCAGCAGGCCCAGATCACGTGACTGAGCATGCACTGTTCACGTGGCTGATCATACACTGATCACGTGATTGATCATGCACTGATCACTTGGATATCATGCACTGATCACGTGGCTGATCATACACTGTTCACGTGTCTGACCATGCACTGATCACGTGGCTGATCATACACTGCTCACGTAACTGATAATGCACTTATCACGTGGCTATCATGCACTGAATACGTGGCTGAACATGCACTGTTCACGTGGCTGATCACACACCTGTCACGTGACATATCATGCACTGATCACCTGGAACTCATGCACTGATCACGTGGCTGATCATACTCTGCTCACGAAACTCATCATGCACACATCACGTGGCTATCATGCACTGCTCACGTGGTTCGTCATGGAATGATCACGAAGCTACCATATACTGGTCACGTGACTGATCATGCACAGATCACGTAAATGATCATGCACTGTTCACGTGACTGATCATGTACTGATCACGTGACTGATAATGCACTGATCACGTGGCTATCATGCTCTGCTCACGTGGCTGATCATGCAACGATCACGTAGCAACCATGTAGTGGTCTCGTGACTGATCATGCACTGATCATGTAATTGATCCTGCACTGATCACGTGGCTCATCACGCACTGATCCGGTGGCTGATCACACACGTATCACGTGACTGGTCATGTACAGATCCCGTGACTAATCATGAAGTGATCACGTGGCTATCCTGCACTGATCACGTGGATATCATGCACTGATCACGTGGCTGATCACACACGTATCACCTGACTGATCATGCACTGATCACGTGGCTATCATGCACTGCTCACGTGGCTGATCATGCGATGATCACGCAACTACCATGTACTGGTCACATGACTGATCATGCACTGATCACGTGACTGATCATGCAGTGATCACGTGGCTGTCATGCACTACTCACGTGGCTGATCATGCAATGATCATGTAGCTACCATGTACAGGTCACGTGAATGATCATACACCCATCAGGTGACTGATCATGCACTGATCACGTGGCTATCATGCACTGATCACTAGACTGATCATGCACTGATCACGTCTATATCATGCACTGATCACATGACTGCCCATGCACTGGTCACGTGGATGATCATACACTAATCATGTGACAGATCATGCACTGATCACGTGGCTGATCATGCACTGACACTGTGACTGAGCATGGACTGATCACATGACTATCGTGTAGTGATCACGTGACTTAATGGCGCTGATCATGTGACTGATCATGCACTGATCATGTTTGCTATCATACACTGATCATGTGCCTCTGGAGGCAATAAACAAAGAGCTGAGTAGGCACGAATCAGTCAGCAGGCAATAATCATGGAACTCAGCTGTGAGGAATCATGCTGCTCAGCTGGCAATAATCAAGCAGCTGAGCAGGCAGGAATTACGCAGCACAGCTGACAATTGTCAAGCAGATGACAGGCAGGAATCGTGCAGCTCAGCTGGCAATTGTCAAGCAGATGAGCAGACAGTAATCACGCAGCTCAGCAGGCCCAGATCACGTGACTGAGCATGCACTGTTCACGTGGCTGATCATACACTGATCACGTGATTGATCATGCACTGATCACTTGGATATCATGCACTGATCACGTGGCTGATCATACACTGTTCACGTGTCTGACCATGCACTGATCACGTGGCTGATCATACACTGCTCACGTAACTGATAATGCACTTATCACGTGGCTATCATGCACTGAATACGTGGCTGAACATGCACTGTTCACGTGGCTGATCACACACCTGTCACGTGACATATCATGCACTGATCACCTGGAACTCATGCACTGATCACGTGGCTGATCATACTCTGCTCACGAAACTCATCATGCACACATCACGTGGCTATCATGCACTGCTCACGTGGTTCGTCATGGAATGATCACGAAGCTACCATATACTGGTCACGTGACTGATCATGCACAGATCACGTAAATGATCATGCACTGTTCACGTGACTGATCATGTACTGATCACGTGACTGATAATGCACTGATCACGTGGCTATCATGCTCTGCTCACGTGGCTGATCATGCAACGATCACGTAGCAACCATGTAGTGGTCTCGTGACTGATCATGCACTGATCATGTAATTGATCCTGCACTGATCACGTGGCTCATCACGCACTGATCCGGTGGCTGATCACACACGTATCACGTGACTGGTCATGTACAGATCCCGTGACTAATCATGAAGTGATCACGTGGCTATCCTGCACTGATCACGTGGATATCATGCACTGATCACGTGGCTGATCACACACGTATCACCTGACTGATCATGCACTGATCACGTGGCTATCATGCACTGCTCACGTGGCTGATCATGCGATGATCACGCAACTACCATGTACTGGTCACATGACTGATCATGCACTGATCACGTGACTGATCATGCAGTGATCACGTGGCTGTCATGCACTACTCACGTGGCTGATCATGCAATGATCATGTAGCTACCATGTACAGGTCACGTGAATGATCATACACCCATCAGGTGACTGATCATGCACTGATCACGTGGCTATCATGCACTGATCACTAGACTGATCATGCACTGATCACGTCTATATCATGCACTGATCACATGACTGCCCATGCACTGGTCACGTGGATGATCATACACTAATCATGTGACAGATCATGCACTGATCACGTGGCTGATCATGCACTGACACTGTGACTGAGCATGGACTGATCACATGACTATCGTGTAGTGATCACGTGACTTAATGGCGCTGATCATGTGACTGATCATGCACTGATCATGTTTGCTATCATACACTGATCATGTGCCTCTGGAGGCAATAAACAAAGAGCTGAGTAGGCACGAATCAGTCAGCAGGCAATAATCATGGAACTCAGCTGTGAGGAATCATGCTGCTCAGCTGGCAATAATCAAGCAGCTGAGCAGGCAGGAATTACGCAGCACAGCTGACAATTGTCAAGCAGATGACAGGCAGGAATCGTGCAGCTCAGCTGGCAATTGTCAAGCAGATGAGCAGACAGTAATCACGCAGCTCAGCAGGCCCAGATCACGTGACTGAGCATGCACTGTTCACGTGGCTGATCATACACTGATCACGTGATTGATCATGCACTGATCACTTGGATATCATGCACTGATCACGTGGCTGATCATACACTGTTCACGTGTCTGACCATGCACTGATCACGTGGCTGATCATACACTGCTCACGTAACTGATAATGCACTTATCACGTGGCTATCATGCACTGAATACGTGGCTGAACATGCACTGTTCACGTGGCTGATCACACACCTGTCACGTGACATATCATGCACTGATCACCTGGAACTCATGCACTGATCACGTGGCTGATCATACTCTGCTCACGAAACTCATCATGCACACATCACGTGGCTATCATGCACTGCTCACGTGGTTCGTCATGGAATGATCACGAAGCTACCATATACTGGTCACGTGACTGATCATGCACAGATCACGTAAATGATCATGCACTGTTCACGTGACTGATCATGTACTGATCACGTGACTGATAATGCACTGATCACGTGGCTATCATGCTCTGCTCACGTGGCTGATCATGCAACGATCACGTAGCAACCATGTAGTGGTCTCGTGACTGATCATGCACTGATCATGTAATTGATCCTGCACTGATCACGTGGCTCATCACGCACTGATCCGGTGGCTGATCACACACGTATCACGTGACTGGTCATGTACAGATCCCGTGACTAATCATGAAGTGATCACGTGGCTATCCTGCACTGATCACGTGGATATCATGCACTGATCACGTGGCTGATCACACACGTATCACCTGACTGATCATGCACTGATCACGTGGCTATCATGCACTGCTCACGTGGCTGATCATGCGATGATCACGCAACTACCATGTACTGGTCACATGACTGATCATGCACTGATCACGTGACTGATCATGCAGTGATCACGTGGCTGTCATGCACTACTCACGTGGCTGATCATGCAATGATCATGTAGCTACCATGTACAGGTCACGTGAATGATCATACACCCATCAGGTGACTGATCATGCACTGATCACGTGGCTATCATGCACTGATCACTAGACTGATCATGCACTGATCACGTCTATATCATGCACTGATCACATGACTGCCCATGCACTGGTCACGTGGATGATCATACACTAATCATGTGACAGATCATGCACTGATCACGTGGCTGATCATGCACTGACACTGTGACTGAGCATGGACTGATCACATGACTATCGTGTAGTGATCACGTGACTTAATGGCGCTGATCATGTGACTGATCATGCACTGATCATGTTTGCTATCATACACTGATCATGTGCCTCTGGAGGCAATAAACAAAGAGCTGAGTAGGCACGAATCAGTCAGCAGGCAATAATCATGGAACTCAGCTGTGAGGAATCATGCTGCTCAGCTGGCAATAATCAAGCAGCTGAGCAGGCAGGAATTACGCAGCACAGCTGACAATTGTCAAGCAGATGACAGGCAGGAATCGTGCAGCTCAGCTGGCAATTGTCAAGCAGATGAGCAGACAGTAATCACGCAGCTCAGCAGGCCCAGATCACGTGACTGAGCATGCACTGTTCACGTGGCTGATCATACACTGATCACGTGATTGATCATGCACTGATCACTTGGATATCATGCACTGATCACGTGGCTGATCATACACTGTTCACGTGTCTGACCATGCACTGATCACGTGGCTGATCATACACTGCTCACGTAACTGATAATGCACTTATCACGTGGCTATCATGCACTGAATACGTGGCTGAACATGCACTGTTCACGTGGCTGATCACACACCTGTCACGTGACATATCATGCACTGATCACCTGGAACTCATGCACTGATCACGTGGCTGATCATACTCTGCTCACGAAACTCATCATGCACACATCACGTGGCTATCATGCACTGCTCACGTGGTTCGTCATGGAATGATCACGAAGCTACCATATACTGGTCACGTGACTGATCATGCACAGATCACGTAAATGATCATGCACTGTTCACGTGACTGATCATGTACTGATCACGTGACTGATAATGCACTGATCACGTGGCTATCATGCTCTGCTCACGTGGCTGATCATGCAACGATCACGTAGCAACCATGTAGTGGTCTCGTGACTGATCATGCACTGATCATGTAATTGATCCTGCACTGATCACGTGGCTCATCACGCACTGATCCGGTGGCTGATCACACACGTATCACGTGACTGGTCATGTACAGATCCCGTGACTAATCATGAAGTGATCACGTGGCTATCCTGCACTGATCACGTGGATATCATGCACTGATCACGTGGCTGATCACACACGTATCACCTGACTGATCATGCACTGATCACGTGGCTATCATGCACTGCTCACGTGGCTGATCATGCGATGATCACGCAACTACCATGTACTGGTCACATGACTGATCATGCACTGATCACGTGACTGATCATGCAGTGATCACGTGGCTGTCATGCACTACTCACGTGGCTGATCATGCAATGATCATGTAGCTACCATGTACAGGTCACGTGAATGATCATACACCCATCAGGTGACTGATCATGCACTGATCACGTGGCTATCATGCACTGATCACTAGACTGATCATGCACTGATCACGTCTATATCATGCACTGATCACATGACTGCCCATGCACTGGTCACGTGGATGATCATACACTAATCATGTGACAGATCATGCACTGATCACGTGGCTGATCATGCACTGACACTGTGACTGAGCATGGACTGATCACATGACTATCGTGTAGTGATCACGTGACTTAATGGCGCTGATCATGTGACTGATCATGCACTGATCATGTTTGCTATCATACACTGATCATGTGCCTCTGGAGGCAATAAACAAAGAGCTGAGTAGGCACGAATCAGTCAGCAGGCAATAATCATGGAACTCAGCTGTGAGGAATCATGCTGCTCAGCTGGCAATAATCAAGCAGCTGAGCAGGCAGGAATTACGCAGCACAGCTGACAATTGTCAAGCAGATGACAGGCAGGAATCGTGCAGCTCAGCTGGCAATTGTCAAGCAGATGAGCAGACAGTAATCACGCAGCTCAGCAGGCCCAGATCACGTGACTGAGCATGCACTGTTCACGTGGCTGATCATACACTGATCACGTGATTGATCATGCACTGATCACTTGGATATCATGCACTGATCACGTGGCTGATCATACACTGTTCACGTGTCTGACCATGCACTGATCACGTGGCTGATCATACACTGCTCACGTAACTGATAATGCACTTATCACGTGGCTATCATGCACTGAATACGTGGCTGAACATGCACTGTTCACGTGGCTGATCACACACCTGTCACGTGACATATCATGCACTGATCACCTGGAACTCATGCACTGATCACGTGGCTGATCATACTCTGCTCACGAAACTCATCATGCACACATCACGTGGCTATCATGCACTGCTCACGTGGTTCGTCATGGAATGATCACGAAGCTACCATATACTGGTCACGTGACTGATCATGCACAGATCACGTAAATGATCATGCACTGTTCACGTGACTGATCATGTACTGATCACGTGACTGATAATGCACTGATCACGTGGCTATCATGCTCTGCTCACGTGGCTGATCATGCAACGATCACGTAGCAACCATGTAGTGGTCTCGTGACTGATCATGCACTGATCATGTAATTGATCCTGCACTGATCACGTGGCTCATCACGCACTGATCCGGTGGCTGATCACACACGTATCACGTGACTGGTCATGTACAGATCCCGTGACTAATCATGAAGTGATCACGTGGCTATCCTGCACTGATCACGTGGATATCATGCACTGATCACGTGGCTGATCACACACGTATCACCTGACTGATCATGCACTGATCACGTGGCTATCATGCACTGCTCACGTGGCTGATCATGCGATGATCACGCAACTACCATGTACTGGTCACATGACTGATCATGCACTGATCACGTGACTGATCATGCAGTGATCACGTGGCTGTCATGCACTACTCACGTGGCTGATCATGCAATGATCATGTAGCTACCATGTACAGGTCACGTGAATGATCATACACCCATCAGGTGACTGATCATGCACTGATCACGTGGCTATCATGCACTGATCACTAGACTGATCATGCACTGATCACGTCTATATCATGCACTGATCACATGACTGCCCATGCACTGGTCACGTGGATGATCATACACTAATCATGTGACAGATCATGCACTGATCACGTGGCTGATCATGCACTGACACTGTGACTGAGCATGGACTGATCACATGACTATCGTGTAGTGATCACGTGACTTAATGGCGCTGATCATGTGACTGATCATGCACTGATCATGTTTGCTATCATACACTGATCATGTGCCTCTGGAGGCAATAAACAAAGAGCTGAGTAGGCACGAATCAGTCAGCAGGCAATAATCATGGAACTCAGCTGTGAGGAATCATGCTGCTCAGCTGGCAATAATCAAGCAGCTGAGCAGGCAGGAATTACGCAGCACAGCTGACAATTGTCAAGCAGATGACAGGCAGGAATCGTGCAGCTCAGCTGGCAATTGTCAAGCAGATGAGCAGACAGTAATCACGCAGCTCAGCAGGCCCAGATCACGTGACTGAGCATGCACTGTTCACGTGGCTGATCATACACTGATCACGTGATTGATCATGCACTGATCACTTGGATATCATGCACTGATCACGTGGCTGATCATACACTGTTCACGTGTCTGACCATGCACTGATCACGTGGCTGATCATACACTGCTCACGTAACTGATAATGCACTTATCACGTGGCTATCATGCACTGAATACGTGGCTGAACATGCACTGTTCACGTGGCTGATCACACACCTGTCACGTGACATATCATGCACTGATCACCTGGAACTCATGCACTGATCACGTGGCTGATCATACTCTGCTCACGAAACTCATCATGCACACATCACGTGGCTATCATGCACTGCTCACGTGGTTCGTCATGGAATGATCACGAAGCTACCATATACTGGTCACGTGACTGATCATGCACAGATCACGTAAATGATCATGCACTGTTCACGTGACTGATCATGTACTGATCACGTGACTGATAATGCACTGATCACGTGGCTATCATGCTCTGCTCACGTGGCTGATCATGCAACGATCACGTAGCAACCATGTAGTGGTCTCGTGACTGATCATGCACTGATCATGTAATTGATCCTGCACTGATCACGTGGCTCATCACGCACTGATCCGGTGGCTGATCACACACGTATCACGTGACTGGTCATGTACAGATCCCGTGACTAATCATGAAGTGATCACGTGGCTATCCTGCACTGATCACGTGGATATCATGCACTGATCACGTGGCTGATCACACACGTATCACCTGACTGATCATGCACTGATCACGTGGCTATCATGCACTGCTCACGTGGCTGATCATGCGATGATCACGCAACTACCATGTACTGGTCACATGACTGATCATGCACTGATCACGTGACTGATCATGCAGTGATCACGTGGCTGTCATGCACTACTCACGTGGCTGATCATGCAATGATCATGTAGCTACCATGTACAGGTCACGTGAATGATCATACACCCATCAGGTGACTGATCATGCACTGATCACGTGGCTATCATGCACTGATCACTAGACTGATCATGCACTGATCACGTCTATATCATGCACTGATCACATGACTGCCCATGCACTGGTCACGTGGATGATCATACACTAATCATGTGACAGATCATGCACTGATCACGTGGCTGATCATGCACTGACACTGTGACTGAGCATGGACTGATCACATGACTATCGTGTAGTGATCACGTGACTTAATGGCGCTGATCATGTGACTGATCATGCACTGATCATGTTTGCTATCATACACTGATCATGTGCCTCTGGAGGCAATAAACAAAGAGCTGAGTAGGCACGAATCAGTCAGCAGGCAATAATCATGGAACTCAGCTGTGAGGAATCATGCTGCTCAGCTGGCAATAATCAAGCAGCTGAGCAGGCAGGAATTACGCAGCACAGCTGACAATTGTCAAGCAGATGACAGGCAGGAATCGTGCAGCTCAGCTGGCAATTGTCAAGCAGATGAGCAGACAGTAATCACGCAGCTCAGCAGGCCCAGATCACGTGACTGAGCATGCACTGTTCACGTGGCTGATCATACACTGATCACGTGATTGATCATGCACTGATCACTTGGATATCATGCACTGATCACGTGGCTGATCATACACTGTTCACGTGTCTGACCATGCACTGATCACGTGGCTGATCATACACTGCTCACGTAACTGATAATGCACTTATCACGTGGCTATCATGCACTGAATACGTGGCTGAACATGCACTGTTCACGTGGCTGATCACACACCTGTCACGTGACATATCATGCACTGATCACCTGGAACTCATGCACTGATCACGTGGCTGATCATACTCTGCTCACGAAACTCATCATGCACACATCACGTGGCTATCATGCACTGCTCACGTGGTTCGTCATGGAATGATCACGAAGCTACCATATACTGGTCACGTGACTGATCATGCACAGATCACGTAAATGATCATGCACTGTTCACGTGACTGATCATGTACTGATCACGTGACTGATAATGCACTGATCACGTGGCTATCATGCTCTGCTCACGTGGCTGATCATGCAACGATCACGTAGCAACCATGTAGTGGTCTCGTGACTGATCATGCACTGATCATGTAATTGATCCTGCACTGATCACGTGGCTCATCACGCACTGATCCGGTGGCTGATCACACACGTATCACGTGACTGGTCATGTACAGATCCCGTGACTAATCATGAAGTGATCACGTGGCTATCCTGCACTGATCACGTGGATATCATGCACTGATCACGTGGCTGATCACACACGTATCACCTGACTGATCATGCACTGATCACGTGGCTATCATGCACTGCTCACGTGGCTGATCATGCGATGATCACGCAACTACCATGTACTGGTCACATGACTGATCATGCACTGATCACGTGACTGATCATGCAGTGATCACGTGGCTGTCATGCACTACTCACGTGGCTGATCATGCAATGATCATGTAGCTACCATGTACAGGTCACGTGAATGATCATACACCCATCAGGTGACTGATCATGCACTGATCACGTGGCTATCATGCACTGATCACTAGACTGATCATGCACTGATCACGTCTATATCATGCACTGATCACATGACTGCCCATGCACTGGTCACGTGGATGATCATACACTAATCATGTGACAGATCATGCACTGATCACGTGGCTGATCATGCACTGACACTGTGACTGAGCATGGACTGATCACATGACTATCGTGTAGTGATCACGTGACTTAATGGCGCTGATCATGTGACTGATCATGCACTGATCATGTTTGCTATCATACACTGATCATGTGCCTCTGGAGGCAATAAACAAAGAGCTGAGTAGGCACGAATCAGTCAGCAGGCAATAATCATGGAACTCAGCTGTGAGGAATCATGCTGCTCAGCTGGCAATAATCAAGCAGCTGAGCAGGCAGGAATTACGCAGCACAGCTGACAATTGTCAAGCAGATGACAGGCAGGAATCGTGCAGCTCAGCTGGCAATTGTCAAGCAGATGAGCAGACAGTAATCACGCAGCTCAGCAGGCCCAGATCACGTGACTGAGCATGCACTGTTCACGTGGCTGATCATACACTGATCACGTGATTGATCATGCACTGATCACTTGGATATCATGCACTGATCACGTGGCTGATCATACACTGTTCACGTGTCTGACCATGCACTGATCACGTGGCTGATCATACACTGCTCACGTAACTGATAATGCACTTATCACGTGGCTATCATGCACTGAATACGTGGCTGAACATGCACTGTTCACGTGGCTGATCACACACCTGTCACGTGACATATCATGCACTGATCACCTGGAACTCATGCACTGATCACGTGGCTGATCATACTCTGCTCACGAAACTCATCATGCACACATCACGTGGCTATCATGCACTGCTCACGTGGTTCGTCATGGAATGATCACGAAGCTACCATATACTGGTCACGTGACTGATCATGCACAGATCACGTAAATGATCATGCACTGTTCACGTGACTGATCATGTACTGATCACGTGACTGATAATGCACTGATCACGTGGCTATCATGCTCTGCTCACGTGGCTGATCATGCAACGATCACGTAGCAACCATGTAGTGGTCTCGTGACTGATCATGCACTGATCATGTAATTGATCCTGCACTGATCACGTGGCTCATCACGCACTGATCCGGTGGCTGATCACACACGTATCACGTGACTGGTCATGTACAGATCCCGTGACTAATCATGAAGTGATCACGTGGCTATCCTGCACTGATCACGTGGATATCATGCACTGATCACGTGGCTGATCACACACGTATCACCTGACTGATCATGCACTGATCACGTGGCTATCATGCACTGCTCACGTGGCTGATCATGCGATGATCACGCAACTACCATGTACTGGTCACATGACTGATCATGCACTGATCACGTGACTGATCATGCAGTGATCACGTGGCTGTCATGCACTACTCACGTGGCTGATCATGCAATGATCATGTAGCTACCATGTACAGGTCACGTGAATGATCATACACCCATCAGGTGACTGATCATGCACTGATCACGTGGCTATCATGCACTGATCACTAGACTGATCATGCACTGATCACGTCTATATCATGCACTGATCACATGACTGCCCATGCACTGGTCACGTGGATGATCATACACTAATCATGTGACAGATCATGCACTGATCACGTGGCTGATCATGCACTGACACTGTGACTGAGCATGGACTGATCACATGACTATCGTGTAGTGATCACGTGACTTAATGGCGCTGATCATGTGACTGATCATGCACTGATCATGTTTGCTATCATACACTGATCATGTGCCTCTGGAGGCAATAAACAAAGAGCTGAGTAGGCACGAATCAGTCAGCAGGCAATAATCATGGAACTCAGCTGTGAGGAATCATGCTGCTCAGCTGGCAATAATCAAGCAGCTGAGCAGGCAGGAATTACGCAGCACAGCTGACAATTGTCAAGCAGATGACAGGCAGGAATCGTGCAGCTCAGCTGGCAATTGTCAAGCAGATGAGCAGACAGTAATCACGCAGCTCAGCAGGCCCAGATCACGTGACTGAGCATGCACTGTTCACGTGGCTGATCATACACTGATCACGTGATTGATCATGCACTGATCACTTGGATATCATGCACTGATCACGTGGCTGATCATACACTGTTCACGTGTCTGACCATGCACTGATCACGTGGCTGATCATACACTGCTCACGTAACTGATAATGCACTTATCACGTGGCTATCATGCACTGAATACGTGGCTGAACATGCACTGTTCACGTGGCTGATCACACACCTGTCACGTGACATATCATGCACTGATCACCTGGAACTCATGCACTGATCACGTGGCTGATCATACTCTGCTCACGAAACTCATCATGCACACATCACGTGGCTATCATGCACTGCTCACGTGGTTCGTCATGGAATGATCACGAAGCTACCATATACTGGTCACGTGACTGATCATGCACAGATCACGTAAATGATCATGCACTGTTCACGTGACTGATCATGTACTGATCACGTGACTGATAATGCACTGATCACGTGGCTATCATGCTCTGCTCACGTGGCTGATCATGCAACGATCACGTAGCAACCATGTAGTGGTCTCGTGACTGATCATGCACTGATCATGTAATTGATCCTGCACTGATCACGTGGCTCATCACGCACTGATCCGGTGGCTGATCACACACGTATCACGTGACTGGTCATGTACAGATCCCGTGACTAATCATGAAGTGATCACGTGGCTATCCTGCACTGATCACGTGGATATCATGCACTGATCACGTGGCTGATCACACACGTATCACCTGACTGATCATGCACTGATCACGTGGCTATCATGCACTGCTCACGTGGCTGATCATGCGATGATCACGCAACTACCATGTACTGGTCACATGACTGATCATGCACTGATCACGTGACTGATCATGCAGTGATCACGTGGCTGTCATGCACTACTCACGTGGCTGATCATGCAATGATCATGTAGCTACCATGTACAGGTCACGTGAATGATCATACACCCATCAGGTGACTGATCATGCACTGATCACGTGGCTATCATGCACTGATCACTAGACTGATCATGCACTGATCACGTCTATATCATGCACTGATCACATGACTGCCCATGCACTGGTCACGTGGATGATCATACACTAATCATGTGACAGATCATGCACTGATCACGTGGCTGATCATGCACTGACACTGTGACTGAGCATGGACTGATCACATGACTATCGTGTAGTGATCACGTGACTTAATGGCGCTGATCATGTGACTGATCATGCACTGATCATGTTTGCTATCATACACTGATCATGTGCCTCTGGAGGCAATAAACAAAGAGCTGAGTAGGCACGAATCAGTCAGCAGGCAATAATCATGGAACTCAGCTGTGAGGAATCATGCTGCTCAGCTGGCAATAATCAAGCAGCTGAGCAGGCAGGAATTACGCAGCACAGCTGACAATTGTCAAGCAGATGACAGGCAGGAATCGTGCAGCTCAGCTGGCAATTGTCAAGCAGATGAGCAGACAGTAATCACGCAGCTCAGCAGGCCCAGATCACGTGACTGAGCATGCACTGTTCACGTGGCTGATCATACACTGATCACGTGATTGATCATGCACTGATCACTTGGATATCATGCACTGATCACGTGGCTGATCATACACTGTTCACGTGTCTGACCATGCACTGATCACGTGGCTGATCATACACTGCTCACGTAACTGATAATGCACTTATCACGTGGCTATCATGCACTGAATACGTGGCTGAACATGCACTGTTCACGTGGCTGATCACACACCTGTCACGTGACATATCATGCACTGATCACCTGGAACTCATGCACTGATCACGTGGCTGATCATACTCTGCTCACGAAACTCATCATGCACACATCACGTGGCTATCATGCACTGCTCACGTGGTTCGTCATGGAATGATCACGAAGCTACCATATACTGGTCACGTGACTGATCATGCACAGATCACGTAAATGATCATGCACTGTTCACGTGACTGATCATGTACTGATCACGTGACTGATAATGCACTGATCACGTGGCTATCATGCTCTGCTCACGTGGCTGATCATGCAACGATCACGTAGCAACCATGTAGTGGTCTCGTGACTGATCATGCACTGATCATGTAATTGATCCTGCACTGATCACGTGGCTCATCACGCACTGATCCGGTGGCTGATCACACACGTATCACGTGACTGGTCATGTACAGATCCCGTGACTAATCATGAAGTGATCACGTGGCTATCCTGCACTGATCACGTGGATATCATGCACTGATCACGTGGCTGATCACACACGTATCACCTGACTGATCATGCACTGATCACGTGGCTATCATGCACTGCTCACGTGGCTGATCATGCGATGATCACGCAACTACCATGTACTGGTCACATGACTGATCATGCACTGATCACGTGACTGATCATGCAGTGATCACGTGGCTGTCATGCACTACTCACGTGGCTGATCATGCAATGATCATGTAGCTACCATGTACAGGTCACGTGAATGATCATACACCCATCAGGTGACTGATCATGCACTGATCACGTGGCTATCATGCACTGATCACTAGACTGATCATGCACTGATCACGTCTATATCATGCACTGATCACATGACTGCCCATGCACTGGTCACGTGGATGATCATACACTAATCATGTGACAGATCATGCACTGATCACGTGGCTGATCATGCACTGACACTGTGACTGAGCATGGACTGATCACATGACTATCGTGTAGTGATCACGTGACTTAATGGCGCTGATCATGTGACTGATCATGCACTGATCAAGTTTGCTATCATACACTGATCATGTGCCTCTGGAGGCAATAAACAAAGAGCTGAGTAGGCACGAATCAGTCAGCAGGCAATAATCATGGAACTCAGCTGTGAGGAATCATGCTGCTCAGCTGGCAATAATCAAGCAGCTGAGCAGGCAGGAATTACGCAGCACAGCTGACAATTGTCAAGCAGATGACAGGCAGGAATCGTGCAGCTCAGCTGGCAATTGTCAAGCAGATGAGCAGACAGTAATCACGCAGCTCAGCAGGCCCAGATCACGTGACTGAGCATGCACTGTTCACGTGGCTGATCATACACTGATCACGTGATTGATCATGCACTGATCACTTGGATATCATGCACTGATCACGTGGCTGATCATACACTGTTCACGTGTCTGACCATGCACTGATCACGTGGCTGATCATACACGTGGCTCACTGCACTGATCAATGCACACATCACGTGGCTGATCATGCTCACTGATCACGTGGCTATCATGCTCACGTGGAATGATCACGAAGCTACCATATACTGGTCACGTGACTGATCATGCACAGATCACGTAAATGCTCATGCACTGTTCACGTGACTGATCATGTACTGATCACGTGACTGATAATGCACTGATCACGTGGCTATCATGCTCTGCTCACGTGGCTGATCATGCAACGATCACGTAGCAACCATGTAGTGGTCTCGTGACTGATCATGCACTGATCATGTAATTGATCCTGCACTGATCACGTGGCTCATCACGCACTGATCCGGTGGCTGATCACACACGTATCACGTGACTGGTCATGTACAGATCCCGTGACTAATCATGAAGTGATCACGTGGCTATCCTGCACTGATCACGTGGATATCATGCACTGATCACGTGGCTGATCACACACGTATCACCTGACTGATCATGCACTGATCACGTGGCTATCATGCACTGCTCACGGGGCTGATCATGCGATGATCACGCAACTACCATGTACTGGTCACATGACTGATCATGCACTGATCACGTGACTGATCATGCAGTGATCACGTGGCTGTCATGCACTACTCACGTGGCTGATCATGCAATGATCATGTAGCTACCATGTACAGGTCACGTGAATGATCATACACCCATCAGGTGACTGATCATGCACTGATCACGTGGCTATCATGCACTGATCACTAGACTGATCATGCACTGATCACGTCTATATCATGCACTGATCACATGACTGCCCATGCACTGGTCACGTGGATGATCATACACTAATCATGTGACAGATCATGCACTGATCACGTGGCTGATCATGCACTGACACTGTGACTGAGCATGGACTGATCACATGACTATCGTGTAGTGATCACGTGACTTAATGGCGCTGATCATGTGACTGATCATGCACTGATCATGTTTGCTATCATACACTGATCATGTGCCTCTGGAGGCAATAAACAAAGAGCTGAGTAGGCACGAATCAGTCAGCAGGCAATAATCATGGAACTCAGCTGTGAGGAATCATGCTGCTCAGCTGGCAATAATCAAGCAGCTGAGCAGGCAGGAATTACGCAGCACAGCTGACAATTGTCAAGCAGATGACAGGCAGGAATCGTGCAGCTCAGCTGGCAATTGTCAAGCAGATGAGCAGACAGTAATCACGCAGCTCAGCAGGCCCAGATCACGTGACTGAGCATGCACTGTTCACGTGGCTGATCATACACTGATCACGTGATTGATCATGCACTGATCACTTGGATATCATGCACTGATCACGTGGCTGATCATACACTGTTCACGTGTCTGACCATGCACTGATCACGTGGCTGATCATACACTGCTCACGTAACTGATAATGCACTTATCACGTGGCTATCATGCACTGAATACGTGGCTGAACATGCACTGTTCACGTGGCTGATCACACACCTGTCACGTGACATATCATGCACTGATCACCTGGAACTCATGCACTGATCACGTGGCTGATCATACTCTGCTCACGAAACTCATCATGCACACATCACGTGGCTATCATGCACTGCTCACGTGGTTCGTCATGGAATGATCACGAAGCTACCATATACTGGTCACGTGACTGATCATGCACAGATCACGTAAATGATCATGCACTGTTCACGTGACTGATCATGTACTGATCACGTGACTGATAATGCACTGATCACGTGGCTATCATGCTCTGCTCACGTGGCTGATCATGCAACGATCACGTAGCAACCATGTAGTGGTCTCGTGACTGATCATGCACTGATCATGTAATTGATCCTGCACTGATCACGTGGCTCATCACGCACTGATCCGGTGGCTGATCACACACGTATCACGTGACTGGTCATGTACAGATCCCGTGACTAATCATGAAGTGATCACGTGGCTATCCTGCACTGATCACGTGGATATCATGCACTGATCACGTGGCTGATCACACACGTATCACCTGACTGATCATGCACTGATCACGTGGCTATCATGCACTGCTCACGTGGCTGATCATGCGATGATCACGCAACTACCATGTACTGGTCACATGACTGATCATGCACTGATCACGTGACTGATCATGCAGTGATCACGTGGCTGTCATGCACTACTCACGTGGCTGATCATGCAATGATCATGTAGCTACCATGTACAGGTCACGTGAATGATCATACACCCATCAGGTGACTGATCATGCACTGATCACGTGGCTATCATGCACTGATCACTAGACTGATCATGCACTGATCACGTCTATATCATGCACTGATCACATGACTGCCCATGCACTGGTCACGTGGATGATCATACACTAATCATGTGACAGATCATGCACTGATCACGTGGCTGATCATGCACTGACACTGTGACTGAGCATGGACTGATCACATGACTATCGTGTAGTGATCACGTGACTTAATGGCGCTGATCATGTGACTGATCATGCACTGATCATGTTTGCTATCATACACTGATCATGTGCCTCTGGAGGCAATAAACAAAGAGCTGAGTAGGCACGAATCAGTCAGCAGGCAATAATCATGGAACTCAGCTGTGAGGAATCATGCTGCTCAGCTGGCAATAATCAAGCAGCTGAGCAGGCAGGAATTACGCAGCACAGCTGACAATTGTCAAGCAGATGACAGGCAGGAATCGTGCAGCTCAGCTGGCAATTGTCAAGCAGATGAGCAGACAGTAATCACGCAGCTCAGCAGGCCCAGATCACGTGACTGAGCATGCACTGTTCACGTGGCTGATCATACACTGATCACGTGATTGATCATGCACTGATCACTTGGATATCATGCACTGATCACGTGGCTGATCATACACTGTTCACGTGTCTGACCATGCACTGATCACGTGGCTGATCATACACTGCTCACGTAACTGATAATGCACTTATCACGTGGCTATCATGCACTGAATACGTGGCTGAACATGCACTGTTCACGTGGCTGATCACACACCTGTCACGTGACATATCATGCACTGATCACCTGGAACTCATGCACTGATCACGTGGCTGATCATACTCTGCTCACGAAACTCATCATGCACACATCACGTGGCTATCATGCACTGCTCACGTGGTTCGTCATGGAATGATCACGAAGCTACCATATACTGGTCACGTGACTGATCATGCACAGATCACGTAAATGATCATGCACTGTTCACGTGACTGATCATGTACTGATCACGTGACTGATAATGCACTGATCACGTGGCTATCATGCTCTGCTCACGTGGCTGATCATGCAACGATCACGTAGCAACCATGTAGTGGTCTCGTGACTGATCATGCACTGATCATGTAATTGATCCTGCACTGATCACGTGGCTCATCACGCACTGATCCGGTGGCTGATCACACACGTATCACGTGACTGGTCATGTACAGATCCCGTGACTAATCATGAAGTGATCACGTGGCTATCCTGCACTGATCACGTGGATATCATGCACTGATCACGTGGCTGATCACACACGTATCACCTGACTGATCATGCACTGATCACGTGGCTATCATGCACTGCTCACGTGGCTGATCATGCGATGATCACGCAACTACCATGTACTGGTCACATGACTGATCATGCACTGATCACGTGACTGATCATGCAGTGATCACGTGGCTGTCATGCACTACTCACGTGGCTGATCATGCAATGATCATGTAGCTACCATGTACAGGTCACGTGAATGATCATACACCCATCAGGTGACTGATCATGCACTGATCACGTGGCTATCATGCACTGATCACTAGACTGATCATGCACTGATCACGTCTATATCATGCACTGATCACATGACTGCCCATGCACTGGTCACGTGGATGATCATACACTAATCATGTGACAGATCATGCACTGATCACGTGGCTGATCATGCACTGACACTGTGACTGAGCATGGACTGATCACATGACTATCGTGTAGTGATCACGTGACTTAATGGCGCTGATCATGTGACTGATCATGCACTGATCATGTTTGCTATCATACACTGATCATGTGCCTCTGGAGGCAATAAACAAAGAGCTGAGTAGGCACGAATCAGTCAGCAGGCAATAATCATGGAACTCAGCTGTGAGGAATCATGCTGCTCAGCTGGCAATAATCAAGCAGCTGAGCAGGCAGGAATTACGCAGCACAGCTGACAATTGTCAAGCAGATGACAGGCAGGAATCGTGCAGCTCAGCTGGCAATTGTCAAGCAGATGAGCAGACAGTAATCACGCAGCTCAGCAGGCCCAGATCACGTGACTGAGCATGCACTGTTCACGTGGCTGATCATACACTGATCACGTGATTGATCATGCACTGATCACTTGGATATCATGCACTGATCACGTGGCTGATCATACACTGTTCACGTGTCTGACCATGCACTGATCACGTGGCTGATCATACACTGCTCACGTAACTGATAATGCACTTATCACGTGGCTATCATGCACTGAATACGTGGCTGAACATGCACTGTTCACGTGGCTGATCACACACCTGTCACGTGACATATCATGCACTGATCACCTGGAACTCATGCACTGATCACGTGGCTGATCATACTCTGCTCACGAAACTCATCATGCACACATCACGTGGCTATCATGCACTGCTCACGTGGTTCGTCATGGAATGATCACGAAGCTACCATATACTGGTCACGTGACTGATCATGCACAGATCACGTAAATGATCATGCACTGTTCACGTGACTGATCATGTACTGATCACGTGACTGATAATGCACTGATCACGTGGCTATCATGCTCTGCTCACGTGGCTGATCATGCAACGATCACGTAGCAACCATGTAGTGGTCTCGTGACTGATCATGCACTGATCATGTAATTGATCCTGCACTGATCACGTGGCTCATCACGCACTGATCCGGTGGCTGATCACACACGTATCACGTGACTGGTCATGTACAGATCCCGTGACTAATCATGAAGTGATCACGTGGCTATCCTGCACTGATCACGTGGATATCATGCACTGATCACGTGGCTGATCACACACGTATCACCTGACTGATCATGCACTGATCACGTGGCTATCATGCACTGCTCACGTGGCTGATCATGCGATGATCACGCAACTACCATGTACTGGTCACATGACTGATCATGCACTGATCACGTGACTGATCATGCAGTGATCACGTGGCTGTCATGCACTACTCACGTGGCTGATCATGCAATGATCATGTAGCTACCATGTACAGGTCACGTGAATGATCATACACCCATCAGGTGACTGATCATGCACTGATCACGTGGCTATCATGCACTGATCACTAGACTGATCATGCACTGATCACGTCTATATCATGCACTGATCACATGACTGCCCATGCACTGGTCACGTGGATGATCATACACTAATCATGTGACAGATCATGCACTGATCACGTGGCTGATCATGCACTGACACTGTGACTGAGCATGGACTGATCACATGACTATCGTGTAGTGATCACGTGACTTAATGGCGCTGATCATGTGACTGATCATGCACTGATCATGTTTGCTATCATACACTGATCATGTGCCTCTGGAGGCAATAAACAAAGAGCTGAGTAGGCACGAATCAGTCAGCAGGCAATAATCATGGAACTCAGCTGTGAGGAATCATGCTGCTCAGCTGGCAATAATCAAGCAGCTGAGCAGGCAGGAATTACGCAGCACAGCTGACAATTGTCAAGCAGATGACAGGCAGGAATCGTGCAGCTCAGCTGGCAATTGTCAAGCAGATGAGCAGACAGTAATCACGCAGCTCAGCAGGCCCAGATCACGTGACTGAGCATGCACTGTTCACGTGGCTGATCATACACTGATCACGTGATTGATCATGCACTGATCACTTGGATATCATGCACTGATCACGTGGCTGATCATACACTGTTCACGTGTCTGACCATGCACTGATCACGTGGCTGATCATACACTGCTCACGTAACTGATAATGCACTTATCACGTGGCTATCATGCACTGAATACGTGGCTGAACATGCACTGTTCACGTGGCTGATCACACACCTGTCACGTGACATATCATGCACTGATCACCTGGAACTCATGCACTGATCACGTGGCTGATCATACTCTGCTCACGAAACTCATCATGCACACATCACGTGGCTATCATGCACTGCTCACGTGGTTCGTCATGGAATGATCACGAAGCTACCATATACTGGTCACGTGACTGATCATGCACAGATCACGTAAATGATCATGCACTGTTCACGTGACTGATCATGTACTGATCACGTGACTGATAATGCACTGATCACGTGGCTATCATGCTCTGCTCACGTGGCTGATCATGCAACGATCACGTAGCAACCATGTAGTGGTCTCGTGACTGATCATGCACTGATCATGTAATTGATCCTGCACTGATCACGTGGCTCATCACGCACTGATCCGGTGGCTGATCACACACGTATCACGTGACTGGTCATGTACAGATCCCGTGACTAATCATGAAGTGATCACGTGGCTATCCTGCACTGATCACGTGGATATCATGCACTGATCACGTGGCTGATCACACACGTATCACCTGACTGATCATGCACTGATCACGTGGCTATCATGCACTGCTCACGTGGCTGATCATGCGATGATCACGCAACTACCATGTACTGGTCACATGACTGATCATGCACTGATCACGTGACTGATCATGCAGTGATCACGTGGCTGTCATGCACTACTCACGTGGCTGATCATGCAATGATCATGTAGCTACCATGTACAGGTCACGTGAATGATCATACACCCATCAGGTGACTGATCATGCACTGATCACGTGGCTATCATGCACTGATCACTAGACTGATCATGCACTGATCACGTCTATATCATGCACTGATCACATGACTGCCCATGCACTGGTCACGTGGATGATCATACACTAATCATGTGACAGATCATGCACTGATCACGTGGCTGATCATGCACTGACACTGTGACTGAGCATGGACTGATCACATGACTATCGTGTAGTGATCACGTGACTTAATGGCGCTGATCATGTGACTGATCATGCACTGATCATGTTTGCTATCATACACTGATCATGTGCCTCTGGAGGCAATAAACAAAGAGCTGAGTAGGCACGAATCAGTCAGCAGGCAATAATCATGGAACTCAGCTGTGAGGAATCATGCTGCTCAGCTGGCAATAATCAAGCAGCTGAGCAGGCAGGAATTACGCAGCACAGCTGACAATTGTCAAGCAGATGACAGGCAGGAATCGTGCAGCTCAGCTGGCAATTGTCAAGCAGATGAGCAGACAGTAATCACGCAGCTCAGCAGGCCCAGATCACGTGACTGAGCATGCACTGTTCACGTGGCTGATCATACACTGATCACGTGATTGATCATGCACTGATCACTTGGATATCATGCACTGATCACGTGGCTGATCATACACTGTTCACGTGTCTGACCATGCACTGATCACGTGGCTGATCATACACTGCTCACGTAACTGATAATGCACTTATCACGTGGCTATCATGCACTGAATACGTGGCTGAACATGCACTGTTCACGTGGCTGATCACACACCTGTCACGTGACATATCATGCACTGATCACCTGGAACTCATGCACTGATCACGTGGCTGATCATACTCTGCTCACGAAACTCATCATGCACACATCACGTGGCTATCATGCACTGCTCACGTGGTTCGTCATGGAATGATCACGAAGCTACCATATACTGGTCACGTGACTGATCATGCACAGATCACGTAAATGATCATGCACTGTTCACGTGACTGATCATGTACTGATCACGTGACTGATAATGCACTGATCACGTGGCTATCATGCTCTGCTCACGTGGCTGATCATGCAACGATCACGTAGCAACCATGTAGTGGTCTCGTGACTGATCATGCACTGATCATGTAATTGATCCTGCACTGATCACGTGGCTCATCACGCACTGATCCGGTGGCTGATCACACACGTATCACGTGACTGGTCATGTACAGATCCCGTGACTAATCATGAAGTGATCACGTGGCTATCCTGCACTGATCACGTGGATATCATGCACTGATCACGTGGCTGATCACACACGTATCACCTGACTGATCATGCACTGATCACGTGGCTATCATGCACTGCTCACGTGGCTGATCATGCGATGATCACGCAACTACCATGTACTGGTCACATGACTGATCATGCACTGATCACGTGACTGATCATGCAGTGATCACGTGGCTGTCATGCACTACTCACGTGGCTGATCATGCAATGATCATGTAGCTACCATGTACAGGTCACGTGAATGATCATACACCCATCAGGTGACTGATCATGCACTGATCACGTGGCTATCATGCACTGATCACTAGACTGATCATGCACTGATCACGTCTATATCATGCACTGATCACATGACTGCCCATGCACTGGTCACGTGGATGATCATACACTAATCATGTGACAGATCATGCACTGATCACGTGGCTGATCATGCACTGACACTGTGACTGAGCATGGACTGATCACATGACTATCGTGTAGTGATCACGTGACTTAATGGCGCTGATCATGTGACTGATCATGCACTGATCATGTTTGCTATCATACACTGATCATGTGCCTCTGGAGGCAATAAACAAAGAGCTGAGTAGGCACGAATCAGTCAGCAGGCAATAATCATGGAACTCAGCTGTGAGGAATCATGCTGCTCAGCTGGCAATAATCAAGCAGCTGAGCAGGCAGGAATTACGCAGCACAGCTGACAATTGTCAAGCAGATGACAGGCAGGAATCGTGCAGCTCAGCTGGCAATTGTCAAGCAGATGAGCAGACAGTAATCACGCAGCTCAGCAGGCCCAGATCACGTGACTGAGCATGCACTGTTCACGTGGCTGATCATACACTGATCACGTGATTGATCATGCACTGATCACTTGGATATCATGCACTGATCACGTGGCTGATCATACACTGTTCACGTGTCTGACCATGCACTGATCACGTGGCTGATCATACACTGCTCACGTAACTGATAATGCACTTATCACGTGGCTATCATGCACTGAATACGTGGCTGAACATGCACTGTTCACGTGGCTGATCACACACCTGTCACGTGACATATCATGCACTGATCACCTGGAACTCATGCACTGATCACGTGGCTGATCATACTCTGCTCACGAAACTCATCATGCACACATCACGTGGCTATCATGCACTGCTCACGTGGTTCGTCATGGAATGATCACGAAGCTACCATATACTGGTCACGTGACTGATCATGCACAGATCACGTAAATGATCATGCACTGTTCACGTGACTGATCATGTACTGATCACGTGACTGATAATGCACTGATCACGTGGCTATCATGCTCTGCTCACGTGGCTGATCATGCAACGATCACGTAGCAACCATGTAGTGGTCTCGTGACTGATCATGCACTGATCATGTAATTGATCCTGCACTGATCACGTGGCTCATCACGCACTGATCCGGTGGCTGATCACACACGTATCACGTGACTGGTCATGTACAGATCCCGTGACTAATCATGAAGTGATCACGTGGCTATCCTGCACTGATCACGTGGATATCATGCACTGATCACGTGGCTGATCACACACGTATCACCTGACTGATCATGCACTGATCACGTGGCTATCATGCACTGCTCACGTGGCTGATCATGCGATGATCACGCAACTACCATGTACTGGTCACATGACTGATCATGCACTGATCACGTGACTGATCATGCAGTGATCACGTGGCTGTCATGCACTACTCACGTGGCTGATCATGCAATGATCATGTAGCTACCATGTACAGGTCACGTGAATGATCATACACCCATCAGGTGACTGATCATGCACTGATCACGTGGCTATCATGCACTGATCACTAGACTGATCATGCACTGATCACGTCTATATCATGCACTGATCACATGACTGCCCATGCACTGGTCACGTGGATGATCATACACTAATCATGTGACAGATCATGCACTGATCACGTGGCTGATCATGCACTGACACTGTGACTGAGCATGGACTGATCACATGACTATCGTGTAGTGATCACGTGACTTAATGGCGCTGATCATGTGACTGATCATGCACTGATCATGTTTGCTATCATACACTGATCATGTGCCTCTGGAGGCAATAAACAAAGAGCTGAGTAGGCACGAATCAGTCAGCAGGCAATAATCATGGAACTCAGCTGTGAGGAATCATGCTGCTCAGCTGGCAATAATCAAGCAGCTGAGCAGGCAGGAATTACGCAGCACAGCTGACAATTGTCAAGCAGATGACAGGCAGGAATCGTGCAGCTCAGCTGGCAATTGTCAAGCAGATGAGCAGACAGTAATCACGCAGCTCAGCAGGCCCAGATCACGTGACTGAGCATGCACTGTTCACGTGGCTGATCATACACTGATCACGTGATTGATCATGCACTGATCACTTGGATATCATGCACTGATCACGTGGCTGATCATACACTGTTCACGTGTCTGACCATGCACTGATCACGTGGCTGATCATACACTGCTCACGTAACTGATAATGCACTTATCACGTGGCTATCATGCACTGAATACGTGGCTGAACATGCACTGTTCACGTGGCTGATCACACACCTGTCACGTGACATATCATGCACTGATCACCTGGAACTCATGCACTGATCACGTGGCTGATCATACTCTGCTCACGAAACTCATCATGCACACATCACGTGGCTATCATGCACTGCTCACGTGGTTCGTCATGGAATGATCACGAAGCTACCATATACTGGTCACGTGACTGATCATGCACAGATCACGTAAATGATCATGCACTGTTCACGTGACTGATCATGTACTGATCACGTGACTGATAATGCACTGATCACGTGGCTATCATGCTCTGCTCACGTGGCTGATCATGCAACGATCACGTAGCAACCATGTAGTGGTCTCGTGACTGATCATGCACTGATCATGTAATTGATCCTGCACTGATCACGTGGCTCATCACGCACTGATCCGGTGGCTGATCACACACGTATCACGTGACTGGTCATGTACAGATCCCGTGACTAATCATGAAGTGATCACGTGGCTATCCTGCACTGATCACGTGGATATCATGCACTGATCACGTGGCTGATCACACACGTATCACCTGACTGATCATGCACTGATCACGTGGCTATCATGCACTGCTCACGTGGCTGATCATGCGATGATCACGCAACTACCATGTACTGGTCACATGACTGATCATGCACTGATCACGTGACTGATCATGCAGTGATCACGTGGCTGTCATGCACTACTCACGTGGCTGATCATGCAATGATCATGTAGCTACCATGTACAGGTCACGTGAATGATCATACACCCATCAGGTGACTGATCATGCACTGATCACGTGGCTATCCTGCACTGATCACTAGACTGATCATGCACTGATCACGTCTATATCATGCACTGATCACATGACTGCCCATGCACTGGTCACGTGGATGATCATACACTAATCATGTGACAGATCATGCACTGATCACGTGGCTGATCATGCACTGACACTGTGACTGAGCATGGACTGATCACATGACTATCGTGTAGTGATCACGTGACTTAATGGCGCTGATCATGTGACTGATCATGCACTGATCATGTTTGCTATCATACACTGATCATGTGCCTCTGGAGGCAATAAACAAAGAGCTGAGTAGGCACGAATCAGTCAGCAGGCAATAATCATGGAACTCAGCTGTGAGGAATCATGCTGCTCAGCTGGCAATAATCAAGCAGCTGAGCAGGCAGGAATTACGCAGCACAGCTGACAATTGTCAAGCAGATGACAGGCAGGAATCGTGCAGCTCAGCTG
This sequence comes from Bos javanicus, assembly GCF_032452875.1. Classification (NCBI taxonomy): domain Eukaryota; kingdom Metazoa; phylum Chordata; class Mammalia; order Artiodactyla; family Bovidae; genus Bos; species Bos javanicus. The sequence goes on from NW_026893953.1 coordinate 88,954, forward strand.
GCAATTGTCAAGCAGATGAGCAGACAGTAATCACGCAGCTCAGCAGGCCCAGATCACGTGACTGAGCATGCACTGTTCACGTGGCTGATCATACACTGATCACGTGATTGATCATGCACTGATCACTTGGATATCATGCACTGATCACGTGGCTGATCATACACTGTTCACGTGTCTGACCATGCACTGATCACGTGGCTGATCATACACTGCTCACGTAACTGATAATGCACTTATCACGTGGCTATCATGCACTGAATACGTGGCTGAACATGCACTGTTCACGTGGCTGATCACACACCTGTCACGTGACATATCATGCACTGATCACCTGGAACTCATGCACTGATCACGTGGCTGATCATACTCTGCTCACGAAACTCATCATGCACACATCACGTGGCTATCATGCACTGCTCACGTGGTTCGTCATGGAATGATCACGAAGCTACCATATACTGGTCACGTGACTGATCATGCACAGATCACGTAAATGATCATGCACTGTTCACGTGACTGATCATGTACTGATCACGTGACTGATAATGCACTGATCACGTGGCTATCATGCTCTGCTCACGTGGCTGATCATGCAACGATCACGTAGCAACCATGTAGTGGTCTCGTGACTGATCATGCACTGATCATGTAATTGATCCTGCACTGATCACGTGGCTCATCACGCACTGATCCGGTGGCTGATCACACACGTATCACGTGACTGGTCATGTACAGATCCCGTGACTAATCATGAAGTGATCACGTGGCTATCCTGCACTGATCACGTGGATATCATGCACTGATCACGTGGCTGATCACACACGTATCACCTGACTGATCATGCACTGATCACGTGGCTATCATGCACTGCTCACGTGGCTGATCATGCGATGATCACGCAACTACCATGTACTGGTCACATGACTGATCATGCACTGATCACGTGACTGATCATGCAGTGATCACGTGGCTGTCATGCACTACTCACGTGGCTGATCATGCAATGATCATGTAGCTACCATGTACAGGTCACGTGAATGATCATACACCCATCAGGTGACTGACCATGCACTGATCACGTGGCTATCATGCACTGATCACTAGACTGATCATGCACTGATCACGTCTATATCATGCACTGATCACATGACTGCCCATGCACTGGTCACGTGGATGATCATACACTAATCATGTGACAGATCATGCACTGATCACGTGGCTGATCATGCACTGACACTGTGACTGAGCATGGACTGATCACATGACTATCGTGTAGTGATCACGTGACTTAATGGCGCTGATCATGTGACTGATCATGCACTGATCATGTTTGCTATCATACACTGATCATGTGCCTCTGGAGGCAATAAACAAAGAGCTGAGTAGGCACGAATCAGTCAGCAGGCAATAATCATGGAACTCAGCTGTGAGGAATCATGCTGCTCAGCTGGCAATAATCAAGCAGCTGAGCAGGCAGGAATTACGCAGCACAGCTGACAATTGTCAAGCAGATGACAGGCAGGAATCGTGCAGCTCAGCTGGCAATTGTCAAGCAGATGAGCAGACAGTAATCACGCAGCTCAGCAGGCCCAGATCACGTGACTGAGCATGCACTGTTCACGTGGCTGATCATACACTGATCACGTGATTGATCATGCACTGATCACTTGGATATCATGCACTGATCACGTGGCTGATCATACACTGTTCACGTGTCTGACCATGCACTGATCACGTGGCTGATCATACACTGCTCACGTAACTGATAATGCACTTATCACGTGGCTATCATGCACTGAATACGTGGCTGAACATGCACTGTTCACGTGGCTGATCACACACCTGTCACGTGACATATCATGCACTGATCACCTGGAACTCATGCACTGATCACGTGGCTGATCATACTCTGCTCACGAAACTCATCATGCACACATCACGTGGCTATCATGCACTGCTCACGTGGTTCGTCATGGAATGATCACGAAGCTACCATATACTGGTCACGTGACTGATCATGCACAGATCACGTAAATGATCATGCACTGTTCACGTGACTGATCATGTACTGATCACGTGACTGATAATGCACTGATCACGTGGCTATCATGCTCTGCTCACGTGGCTGATCATGCAACGATCACGTAGCAACCATGTAGTGGTCTCGTGACTGATCATGCACTGATCATGTAATTGATCCTGCACTGATCACGTGGCTCATCACGCACTGATCCGGTGGCTGATCACACACGTATCACGTGACTGGTCATGTACAGATCCCGTGACTAATCATGAAGTGATCACGTGGCTATCCTGCACTGATCACGTGGATATCATGCACTGATCACGTGGCTGATCACACACGTATCACCTGACTGATCATGCACTGATCACGTGGCTATCATGCACTGCTCACGTGGCTGATCATGCGATGATCACGCAACTACCATGTACTGGTCACATGACTGATCATGCACTGATCACGTGACTGATCATGCAGTGATCACGTGGCTGTCATGCACTACTCACGTGGCTGATCATGCAATGATCATGTAGCTACCATGTACAGGTCACGTGAATGATCATACACCCATCAGGTGACTGATCATGCACTGATCACGTGGCTATCATGCACTGATCACTAGACTGATCATGCACTGATCACGTCTATATCATGCACTGATCACATGACTGCCCATGCACTGGTCACGTGGATGATCATACACTAATCATGTGACAGATCATGCACTGATCACGTGGCTGATCATGCACTGACACTGTGACTGAGCATGGACTGATCACATGACTATCGTGTAGTGATCACGTGACTTAATGGCGCTGATCATGTGACTGATCATGCACTGATCATGTTTGCTATCATACACTGATCATGTGCCTCTGGAGGCAATAAACAAAGAGCTGAGTAGGCACGAATCAGTCAGCAGGCAATAATCATGGAACTCAGCTGTGAGGAATCATGCTGCTCAGCTGGCAATAATCAAGCAGCTGAGCAGGCAGGAATTACGCAGCACAGCTGACAATTGTCAAGCAGATGACAGGCAGGAATCGTGCAGCTCAGCTGGCAATTGTCAAGCAGATGAGCAGACAGTAATCACGCAGCTCAGCAGGCCCAGATCACGTGACTGAGCATGCACTGTTCACGTGGCTGATCATACACTGATCACGTGATTGATCATGCACTGATCACTTGGATATCATGCACTGATCACGTGGCTGATCATACACTGTTCACGTGTCTGACCATGCACTGATCACGTGGCTGATCATACACTGCTCACGTAACTGATAATGCACTTATCACGTGGCTATCATGCACTGAATACGTGGCTGAACATGCACTGTTCACGTGGCTGATCACACACCTGTCACGTGACATATCATGCACTGATCACCTGGAACTCATGCACTGATCACGTGGCTGATCATACTCTGCTCACGAAACTCATCATGCACACATCACGTGGCTATCATGCACTGCTCACGTGGTTCGTCATGGAATGATCACGAAGCTACCATATACTGGTCACGTGACTGATCATGCACAGATCACGTAAATGATCATGCACTGTTCACGTGACTGATCATGTACTGATCACGTGACTGATAATGCACTGATCACGTGGCTATCATGCTCTGCTCACGTGGCTGATCATGCAACGATCACGTAGCAACCATGTAGTGGTCTCGTGACTGATCATGCACTGATCATGTAATTGATCCTGCACTGATCACGTGGCTCATCACGCACTGATCCGGTGGCTGATCACACACGTATCACGTGACTGGTCATGTACAGATCCCGTGACTAATCATGAAGTGATCACGTGGCTATCCTGCACTGATCACGTGGATATCATGCACTGATCACGTGGCTGATCACACACGTATCACCTGACTGATCATGCACTGATCACGTGGCTATCATGCACTGCTCACGTGGCTGATCATGCGATGATCACGCAACTACCATGTACTGGTCACATGACTGATCATGCACTGATCACGTGACTGATCATGCAGTGATCACGTGGCTGTCATGCACTACTCACGTGGCTGATCATGCAATGATCATGTAGCTACCATGTACAGGTCACGTGAATGATCATACACCCATCAGGTGACTGACCATGCACTGATCACGTGGCTATCATGCACTGATCACTAGACTGATCATGCACTGATCACGTCTATATCATGCACTGATCACATGACTGCCCATGCACTGGTCACGTGGATGATCATACACTAATCATGTGACAGATCATGCACTGATCACGTGGCTGATCATGCACTGACACTGTGACTGAGCATGGACTGATCACATGACTATCGTGTAGTGATCACGTGACTTAATGGCGCTGATCATGTGACTGATCATGCACTGATCATGTTTGCTATCATACACTGATCATGTGCCTCTGGAGGCAATAAACAAAGAGCTGAGTAGGCACGAATCAGTCAGCAGGCAATAATCATGGAACTCAGCTGTGAGGAATCATGCTGCTCAGCTGGCAATAATCAAGCAGCTGAGCAGGCAGGAATTACGCAGCACAGCTGACAATTGTCAAGCAGATGACAGGCAGGAATCGTGCAGCTCAGCTGGCAATTGTCAAGCAGATGAGCAGACAGTAATCACGCAGCTCAGCAGGCCCAGATCACGTGACTGAGCATGCACTGTTCACGTGGCTGATCATACACTGATCACGTGATTGATCATGCACTGATCACTTGGATATCATGCACTGATCACGTGGCTGATCATACACTGTTCACGTGTCTGACCATGCACTGATCACGTGGCTGATCATACACTGCTCACGTAACTGATAATGCACTTATCACGTGGCTATCATGCACTGAATACGTGGCTGAACATGCACTGTTCACGTGGCTGATCACACACCTGTCACGTGACATATCATGCACTGATCACCTGGAACTCATGCACTGATCACGTGGCTGATCATACTCTGCTCACGAAACTCATCATGCACACATCACGTGGCTATCATGCACTGCTCACGTGGTTCGTCATGGAATGATCACGAAGCTACCATATACTGGTCACGTGACTGATCATGCACAGATCACGTAAATGATCATGCACTGTTCACGTGACTGATCATGTACTGATCACGTGACTGATAATGCACTGATCACGTGGCTATCATGCTCTGCTCACGTGGCTGATCATGCAACGATCACGTAGCAACCATGTAGTGGTCTCGTGACTGATCATGCACTGATCATGTAATTGATCCTGCACTGATCACGTGGCTCATCACGCACTGATCCGGTGGCTGATCACACACGTATCACGTGACTGGTCATGTACAGATCCCGTGACTAATCATGAAGTGATCACGTGGCTATCCTGCACTGATCACGTGGATATCATGCACTGATCACGTGGCTGATCACACACGTATCACCTGACTGATCATGCACTGATCACGTGGCTATCATGCACTGCTCACGTGGCTGATCATGCGATGATCACGCAACTACCATGTACTGGTCACATGACTGATCATGCACTGATCACGTGACTGATCATGCAGTGATCACGTGGCTGTCATGCACTACTCACGTGGCTGATCATGCAATGATCATGTAGCTACCATGTACAGGTCACGTGAATGATCATACACCCATCAGGTGACTGACCATGCACTGATCACGTGGCTATCATGCACTGATCACTAGACTGATCATGCACTGATCACGTCTATATCATGCACTGATCACATGACTGCCCATGCACTGGTCACGTGGATGATCATACACTAATCATGTGACAGATCATGCACTGATCACGTGGCTGATCATGCACTGACACTGTGACTGAGCATGGACTGATCACATGACTATCGTGTAGTGATCACGTGACTTAATGGCGCTGATCATGTGACTGATCATGCACTGATCATGTTTGCTATCATACACTGATCATGTGCCTCTGGAGGCAATAAACAAAGAGCTGAGTAGGCACGAATCAGTCAGCAGGCAATAATCATGGAACTCAGCTGTGAGGAATCATGCTGCTCAGCTGGCAATAATCAAGCAGCTGAGCAGGCAGGAATTACGCAGCACAGCTGACAATTGTCAAGCAGATGACAGGCAGGAATCGTGCAGCTCAGCTGGCAATTGTCAAGCAGATGAGCAGACAGTAATCACGCAGCTCAGCAGGCCCAGATCACGTGACTGAGCATGCACTGTTCACGTGGCTGATCATACACTGATCACGTGATTGATCATGCACTGATCACTTGGATATCATGCACTGATCACGTGGCTGATCATACACTGTTCACGTGTCTGACCATGCACTGATCACGTGGCTGATCATACACTGCTCACGTAACTGATAATGCACTTATCACGTGGCTATCATGCACTGAATACGTGGCTGAACATGCACTGTTCACGTGGCTGATCACACACCTGTCACGTGACATATCATGCACTGATCACCTGGAACTCATGCACTGATCACGTGGCTGATCATACTCTGCTCACGAAACTCATCATGCACACATCACGTGGCTATCATGCACTGCTCACGTGGTTCGTCATGGAATGATCACGAAGCTACCATATACTGGTCACGTGACTGATCATGCACAGATCACGTAAATGATCATGCACTGTTCACGTGACTGATCATGTACTGATCACGTGACTGATAATGCACTGATCACGTGGCTATCATGCTCTGCTCACGTGGCTGATCATGCAACGATCACGTAGCAACCATGTAGTGGTCTCGTGACTGATCATGCACTGATCATGTAATTGATCCTGCACTGATCACGTGGCTCATCACGCACTGATCCGGTGGCTGATCACACACGTATCACGTGACTGGTCATGTACAGATCCCGTGACTAATCATGAAGTGATCACGTGGCTATCCTGCACTGATCACGTGGATATCATGCACTGATCACGTGGCTGATCACACACGTATCACCTGACTGATCATGCACTGATCACGTGGCTATCATGCACTGCTCACGTGGCTGATCATGCGATGATCACGCAACTACCATGTACTGGTCACATGACTGATCATGCACTGATCACGTGACTGATCATGCAGTGATCACGTGGCTGTCATGCACTACTCACGTGGCTGATCATGCAATGATCATGTAGCTACCATGTACAGGTCACGTGAATGATCATACACCCATCAGGTGACTGACCATGCACTGATCACGTGGCTATCATGCACTGATCACTAGACTGATCATGCACTGATCACGTCTATATCATGCACTGATCACATGACTGCCCATGCACTGGTCACGTGGATGATCATACACTAATCATGTGACAGATCATGCACTGATCACGTGGCTGATCATGCACTGACACTGTGACTGAGCATGGACTGATCACATGACTATCGTGTAGTGATCACGTGACTTAATGGCGCTGATCATGTGACTGATCATGCACTGATCATGTTTGCTATCATACACTGATCATGTGCCTCTGGAGGCAATAAACAAAGAGCTGAGTAGGCACGAATCAGTCAGCAGGCAATAATCATGGAACTCAGCTGTGAGGAATCATGCTGCTCAGCTGGCAATAATCAAGCAGCTGAGCAGGCAGGAATTACGCAGCACAGCTGACAATTGTCAAGCAGATGACAGGCAGGAATCGTGCAGCTCAGCTGGCAATTGTCAAGCAGATGAGCAGACAGTAATCACGCAGCTCAGCAGGCCCAGATCACGTGACTGAGCATGCACTGTTCACGTGGCTGATCATACACTGATCACGTGATTGATCATGCACTGATCACTTGGATATCATGCACTGATCACGTGGCTGATCATACACTGTTCACGTGTCTGACCATGCACTGATCACGTGGCTGATCATACACTGCTCACGTAACTGATAATGCACTTATCACGTGGCTATCATGCACTGAATACGTGGCTGAACATGCACTGTTCACGTGGCTGATCACACACCTGTCACGTGACATATCATGCACTGATCACCTGGAACTCATGCACTGATCACGTGGCTGATCATACTCTGCTCACGAAACTCATCATGCACACATCACGTGGCTATCATGCACTGCTCACGTGGTTCGTCATGGAATGATCACGAAGCTACCATATACTGGTCACGTGACTGATCATGCACAGATCACGTAAATGATCATGCACTGTTCACGTGACTGATCATGTACTGATCACGTGACTGATAATGCACTGATCACGTGGCTATCATGCTCTGCTCACGTGGCTGATCATGCAACGATCACGTAGCAACCATGTAGTGGTCTCGTGACTGATCATGCACTGATCATGTAATTGATCCTGCACTGATCACGTGGCTCATCACGCACTGATCCGGTGGCTGATCACACACGTATCACGTGACTGGTCATGTACAGATCCCGTGACTAATCATGAAGTGATCACGTGGCTATCCTGCACTGATCACGTGGATATCATGCACTGATCACGTGGCTGATCACACACGTATCACCTGACTGATCATGCACTGATCACGTGGCTATCATGCACTGCTCACGTGGCTGATCATGCGATGATCACGCAACTACCATGTACTGGTCACATGACTGATCATGCACTGATCACGTGACTGATCATGCAGTGATCACGTGGCTGTCATGCACTACTCACGTGGCTGATCATGCAATGATCATGTAGCTACCATGTACAGGTCACGTGAATGATCATACACCCATCAGGTGACTGACCATGCACTGATCACGTGGCTATCATGCACTGATCACTAGACTGATCATGCACTGATCACGTCTATATCATGCACTGATCACATGACTGCCCATGCACTGGTCACGTGGATGATCATACACTAATCATGTGACAGATCATGCACTGATCACGTGGCTGATCATGCACTGACACTGTGACTGAGCATGGACTGATCACATGACTATCGTGTAGTGATCACGTGACTTAATGGCGCTGATCATGTGACTGATCATGCACTGATCATGTTTGCTATCATACACTGATCATGTGCCTCTGGAGGCAATAAACAAAGAGCTGAGTAGGCACGAATCAGTCAGCAGGCAATAATCATGGAACTCAGCTGTGAGGAATCATGCTGCTCAGCTGGCAATAATCAAGCAGCTGAGCAGGCAGGAATTACGCAGCACAGCTGACAATTGTCAAGCAGATGACAGGCAGGAATCGTGCAGCTCAGCTGGCAATTGTCAAGCAGATGAGCAGACAGTAATCACGCAGCTCAGCAGGCCCAGATCACGTGACTGAGCATGCACTGTTCACGTGGCTGATCATACACTGATCACGTGATTGATCATGCACTGATCACTTGGATATCATGCACTGATCACGTGGCTGATCATACACTGTTCACGTGTCTGACCATGCACTGATCACGTGGCTGATCATACACTGCTCACGTAACTGATAATGCACTTATCACGTGGCTATCATGCACTGAATACGTGGCTGAACATGCACTGTTCACGTGGCTGATCACACACCTGTCACGTGACATATCATGCACTGATCACCTGGAACTCATGCACTGATCACGTGGCTGATCATACTCTGCTCACGAAACTCATCATGCACACATCACGTGGCTATCATGCACTGCTCACGTGGTTCGTCATGGAATGATCACGAAGCTACCATATACTGGTCACGTGACTGATCATGCACAGATCACGTAAATGATCATGCACTGTTCACGTGACTGATCATGTACTGATCACGTGACTGATAATGCACTGATCACGTGGCTATCATGCTCTGCTCACGTGGCTGATCATGCAACGATCACGTAGCAACCATGTAGTGGTCTCGTGACTGATCATGCACTGATCATGTAATTGATCCTGCACTGATCACGTGGCTCATCACGCACTGATCCGGTGGCTGATCACACACGTATCACGTGACTGGTCATGTACAGATCCCGTGACTAATCATGAAGTGATCACGTGGCTATCCTGCACTGATCACGTGGATATCATGCACTGATCACGTGGCTGATCACACACGTATCACCTGACTGATCATGCACTGATCACGTGGCTATCATGCACTGCTCACGTGGCTGATCATGCGATGATCACGCAACTACCATGTACTGGTCACATGACTGATCATGCACTGATCACGTGACTGATCATGCAGTGATCACGTGGCTGTCATGCACTACTCACGTGGCTGATCATGCAATGATCATGTAGCTACCATGTACAGGTCACGTGAATGATCATACACCCATCAGGTGACTGACCATGCACTGATCACGTGGCTATCATGCACTGATCACTAGACTGATCATGCACTGATCACGTCTATATCATGCACTGATCACATGACTGCCCATGCACTGGTCACGTGGATGATCATACACTAATCATGTGACAGATCATGCACTGATCACGTGGCTGATCATGCACTGACACTGTGACTGAGCATGGACTGATCACATGACTATCGTGTAGTGATCACGTGACTTAATGGCGCTGATCATGTGACTGATCATGCACTGATCATGTTTGCTATCATACACTGATCATGTGCCTCTGGAGGCAATAAACAAAGAGCTGAGTAGGCACGAATCAGTCAGCAGGCAATAATCATGGAACTCAGCTGTGAGGAATCATGCTGCTCAGCTGGCAATAATCAAGCAGCTGAGCAGGCAGGAATTACGCAGCACAGCTGACAATTGTCAAGCAGATGACAGGCAGGAATCGTGCAGCTCAGCTGGCAATTGTCAAGCAGATGAGCAGACAGTAATCACGCAGCTCAGCAGGCCCAGATCACGTGACTGAGCATGCACTGTTCACGTGGCTGATCATACACTGATCACGTGATTGATCATGCACTGATCACTTGGATATCATGCACTGATCACGTGGCTGATCATACACTGTTCACGTGTCTGACCATGCACTGATCACGTGGCTGATCATACACTGCTCACGTAACTGATAATGCACTTATCACGTGGCTATCATGCACTGAATACGTGGCTGAACATGCACTGTTCACGTGGCTGATCACACACCTGTCACGTGACATATCATGCACTGATCACCTGGAACTCATGCACTGATCACGTGGCTGATCATACTCTGCTCACGAAACTCATCATGCACACATCACGTGGCTATCATGCACTGCTCACGTGGTTCGTCATGGAATGATCACGAAGCTACCATATACTGGTCACGTGACTGATCATGCACAGATCACGTAAATGATCATGCACTGTTCACGTGACTGATCATGTACTGATCACGTGACTGATAATGCACTGATCACGTGGCTATCATGCTCTGCTCACGTGGCTGATCATGCAACGATCACGTAGCAACCATGTAGTGGTCTCGTGACTGATCATGCACTGATCATGTAATTGATCCTGCACTGATCACGTGGCTCATCACGCACTGATCCGGTGGCTGATCACACACGTATCACGTGACTGGTCATGTACAGATCCCGTGACTAATCATGAAGTGATCACGTGGCTATCCTGCACTGATCACGTGGATATCATGCACTGATCACGTGGCTGATCACACACGTATCACCTGACTGATCATGCACTGATCACGTGGCTATCATGCACTGCTCACGTGGCTGATCATGCGATGATCACGCAACTACCATGTACTGGTCACATGACTGATCATGCACTGATCACGTGACTGATCATGCAGTGATCACGTGGCTGTCATGCACTACTCACGTGGCTGATCATGCAATGATCATGTAGCTACCATGTACAGGTCACGTGAATGATCATACACCCATCAGGTGACTGATCATGCACTGATCACGTGGCTATCATGCACTGATCACTAGACTGATCATGCACTGATCACGTCTATATCATGCACTGATCACATGACTGCCCATGCACTGGTCACGTGGATGATCATACACTAATCATGTGACAGATCATGCACTGATCACGTGGCTGATCATGCACTGACACTGTGACTGAGCATGGACTGATCACATGACTATCGTGTAGTGATCACGTGACTTAATGGCGCTGATCATGTGACTGATCATGCACTGATCATGTTTGCTATCATACACTGATCATGTGCCTCTGGAGGCAATAAACAAAGAGCTGAGTAGGCACGAATCAGTCAGCAGGCAATAATCATGGAACTCAGCTGTGAGGAATCATGCTGCTCAGCTGGCAATAATCAAGCAGCTGAGCAGGCAGGAATTACGCAGCACAGCTGACAATTGTCAAGCAGATGACAGGCAGGAATCGTGCAGCTCAGCTGGCAATTGTCAAGCAGATGAGCAGACAGTAATCACGCAGCTCAGCAGGCCCAGATCACGTGACTGAGCATGCACTGTTCACGTGGCTGATCATACACTGATCACGTGATTGATCATGCACTGATCACTTGGATATCATGCACTGATCACGTGGCTGATCATACACTGTTCACGTGTCTGACCATGCACTGATCACGTGGCTGATCATACACTGCTCACGTAACTGATAATGCACTTATCACGTGGCTATCATGCACTGAATACGTGGCTGAACATGCACTGTTCACGTGGCTGATCACACACCTGTCACGTGACATATCATGCACTGATCACCTGGAACTCATGCACTGATCACGTGGCTGATCATACTCTGCTCACGAAACTCATCATGCACACATCACGTGGCTATCATGCACTGCTCACGTGGTTCGTCATGGAATGATCACGAAGCTACCATATACTGGTCACGTGACTGATCATGCACAGATCACGTAAATGATCATGCACTGTTCACGTGACTGATCATGTACTGATCACGTGACTGATAATGCACTGATCACGTGGCTATCATGCTCTGCTCACGTGGCTGATCATGCAACGATCACGTAGCAACCATGTAGTGGTCTCGTGACTGATCATGCACTGATCATGTAATTGATCCTGCACTGATCACGTGGCTCATCACGCACTGATCCGGTGGCTGATCACACACGTATCACGTGACTGGTCATGTACAGATCCCGTGACTAATCATGAAGTGATCACGTGGCTATCCTGCACTGATCACGTGGATATCATGCACTGATCACGTGGCTGATCACACACGTATCACCTGACTGATCATGCACTGATCACGTGGCTATCATGCACTGCTCACGTGGCTGATCATGCGATGATCACGCAACTACCATGTACTGGTCACATGACTGATCATGCACTGATCACGTGACTGATCATGCAGTGATCACGTGGCTGTCATGCACTACTCACGTGGCTGATCATGCAATGATCATGTAGCTACCATGTACAGGTCACGTGAATGATCATACACCCATCAGGTGACTGACCATGCACTGATCACGTGGCTATCATGCACTGATCACTAGACTGATCATGCACTGATCACGTCTATATCATGCACTGATCACATGACTGCCCATGCACTGGTCACGTGGATGATCATACACTAATCATGTGACAGATCATGCACTGATCACGTGGCTGATCATGCACTGACACTGTGACTGAGCATGGACTGATCACATGACTATCGTGTAGTGATCACGTGACTTAATGGCGCTGATCATGTGACTGATCATGCACTGATCATGTTTGCTATCATACACTGATCATGTGCCTCTGGAGGCAATAAACAAAGAGCTGAGTAGGCACGAATCAGTCAGCAGGCAATAATCATGGAACTCAGCTGTGAGGAATCATGCTGCTCAGCTGGCAATAATCAAGCAGCTGAGCAGGCAGGAATTACGCAGCACAGCTGACAATTGTCAAGCAGATGACAGGCAGGAATCGTGCAGCTCAGCTGGCAATTGTCAAGCAGATGAGCAGACAGTAATCACGCAGCTCAGCAGGCCCAGATCACGTGACTGAGCATGCACTGTTCACGTGGCTGATCATACACTGATCACGTGATTGATCATGCACTGATCACTTGGATATCATGCACTGATCACGTGGCTGATCATACACTGTTCACGTGTCTGACCATGCACTGATCACGTGGCTGATCATACACTGCTCACGTAACTGATAATGCACTTATCACGTGGCTATCATGCACTGAATACGTGGCTGAACATGCACTGTTCACGTGGCTGATCACACACCTGTCACGTGACATATCATGCACTGATCACCTGGAACTCATGCACTGATCACGTGGCTGATCATACTCTGCTCACGAAACTCATCATGCACACATCACGTGGCTATCATGCACTGCTCACGTGGTTCGTCATGGAATGATCACGAAGCTACCATATACTGGTCACGTGACTGATCATGCACAGATCACGTAAATGATCATGCACTGTTCACGTGACTGATCATGTACTGATCACGTGACTGATAATGCACTGATCACGTGGCTATCATGCTCTGCTCACGTGGCTGATCATGCAACGATCACGTAGCAACCATGTAGTGGTCTCGTGACTGATCATGCACTGATCATGTAATTGATCCTGCACTGATCACGTGGCTCATCACGCACTGATCCGGTGGCTGATCACACACGTATCACGTGACTGGTCATGTACAGATCCCGTGACTAATCATGAAGTGATCACGTGGCTATCCTGCACTGATCACGTGGATATCATGCACTGATCACGTGGCTGATCACACACGTATCACCTGACTGATCATGCACTGATCACGTGGCTATCATGCACTGCTCACGTGGCTGATCATGCGATGATCACGCAACTACCATGTACTGGTCACATGACTGATCATGCACTGATCACGTGACTGATCATGCAGTGATCACGTGGCTGTCATGCACTACTCACGTGGCTGATCATGCAATGATCATGTAGCTACCATGTACAGGTCACGTGAATGATCATACACCCATCAGGTGACTGATCATGCACTGATCACGTGGCTATCATGCACTGATCACTAGACTGATCATGCACTGATCACGTCTATATCATGCACTGATCACATGACTGCCCATGCACTGGTCACGTGGATGATCATACACTAATCATGTGACAGATCATGCACTGATCACGTGGCTGATCATGCACTGACACTGTGACTGAGCATGGACTGATCACATGACTATCGTGTAGTGATCACGTGACTTAATGGCGCTGATCATGTGACTGATCATGCACTGATCATGTTTGCTATCATACACTGATCATGTGCCTCTGGAGGCAATAAACAAAGAGCTGAGTAGGCACGAATCAGTCAGCAGGCAATAATCATGGAACTCAGCTGTGAGGAATCATGCTGCTCAGCTGGCAATAATCAAGCAGCTGAGCAGGCAGGAATTACGCAGCACAGCTGACAATTGTCAAGCAGATGACAGGCAGGAATCGTGCAGCTCAGCTGGCAATTGTCAAGCAGATGAGCAGACAGTAATCACGCAGCTCAGCAGGCCCAGATCACGTGACTGAGCATGCACTGTTCACGTGGCTGATCATACACTGATCACGTGATTGATCATGCACTGATCACTTGGATATCATGCACTGATCACGTGGCTGATCATACACTGTTCACGTGTCTGACCATGCACTGATCACGTGGCTGATCATACACTGCTCACGTAACTGATAATGCACTTATCACGTGGCTATCATGCACTGAATACGTGGCTGAACATGCACTGTTCACGTGGCTGATCACACACCTGTCACGTGACATATCATGCACTGATCACCTGGAACTCATGCACTGATCACGTGGCTGATCATACTCTGCTCACGAAACTCATCATGCACACATCACGTGGCTATCATGCACTGCTCACGTGGTTCGTCATGGAATGATCACGAAGCTACCATATACTGGTCACGTGACTGATCATGCACAGATCACGTAAATGATCATGCACTGTTCACGTGACTGATCATGTACTGATCACGTGACTGATAATGCACTGATCACGTGGCTATCATGCTCTGCTCACGTGGCTGATCATGCAACGATCACGTAGCAACCATGTAGTGGTCTCGTGACTGATCATGCACTGATCATGTAATTGATCCTGCACTGATCACGTGGCTCATCACGCACTGATCCGGTGGCTGATCACACACGTATCACGTGACTGGTCATGTACAGATCCCGTGACTAATCATGAAGTGATCACGTGGCTATCCTGCACTGATCACGTGGATATCATGCACTGATCACGTGGCTGATCACACACGTATCACCTGACTGATCATGCACTGATCACGTGGCTATCATGCACTGCTCACGTGGCTGATCATGCGATGATCACGCAACTACCATGTACTGGTCACATGACTGATCATGCACTGATCACGTGACTGATCATGCAGTGATCACGTGGCTGTCATGCACTACTCACGTGGCTGATCATGCAATGATCATGTAGCTACCATGTACAGGTCACGTGAATGATCATACACCCATCAGGTGACTGACCATGCACTGATCACGTGGCTATCATGCACTGATCACTAGACTGATCATGCACTGATCACGTCTATATCATGCACTGATCACATGACTGCCCATGCACTGGTCACGTGGATGATCATACACTAATCATGTGACAGATCATGCACTGATCACGTGGCTGATCATGCACTGACACTGTGACTGAGCATGGACTGATCACATGACTATCGTGTAGTGATCACGTGACTTAATGGCGCTGATCATGTGACTGATCATGCACTGATCATGTTTGCTATCATACACTGATCATGTGCCTCTGGAGGCAATAAACAAAGAGCTGAGTAGGCACGAATCAGTCAGCAGGCAATAATCATGGAACTCAGCTGTGAGGAATCATGCTGCTCAGCTGGCAATAATCAAGCAGCTGAGCAGGCAGGAATTACGCAGCACAGCTGACAATTGTCAAGCAGATGACAGGCAGGAATCGTGCAGCTCAGCTGGCAATTGTCAAGCAGATGAGCAGACAGTAATCACGCAGCTCAGCAGGCCCAGATCACGTGACTGAGCATGCACTGTTCACGTGGCTGATCATACACTGATCACGTGATTGATCATGCACTGATCACTTGGATATCATGCACTGATCACGTGGCTGATCATACACTGTTCACGTGTCTGACCATGCACTGATCACGTGGCTGATCATACACTGCTCACGTAACTGATAATGCACTTATCACGTGGCTATCATGCACTGAATACGTGGCTGAACATGCACTGTTCACGTGGCTGATCACACACCTGTCACGTGACATATCATGCACTGATCACCTGGAACTCATGCACTGATCACGTGGCTGATCATACTCTGCTCACGAAACTCATCATGCACACATCACGTGGCTATCATGCACTGCTCACGTGGTTCGTCATGGAATGATCACGAAGCTACCATATACTGGTCACGTGACTGATCATGCACAGATCACGTAAATGATCATGCACTGTTCACGTGACTGATCATGTACTGATCACGTGACTGATAATGCACTGATCACGTGGCTATCATGCTCTGCTCACGTGGCTGATCATGCAACGATCACGTAGCAACCATGTAGTGGTCTCGTGACTGATCATGCACTGATCATGTAATTGATCCTGCACTGATCACGTGGCTCATCACGCACTGATCCGGTGGCTGATCACACACGTATCACGTGACTGGTCATGTACAGATCCCGTGACTAATCATGAAGTGATCACGTGGCTATCCTGCACTGATCACGTGGATATCATGCACTGATCACGTGGCTGATCACACACGTATCACCTGACTGATCATGCACTGATCACGTGGCTATCATGCACTGCTCACGTGGCTGATCATGCGATGATCACGCAACTACCATGTACTGGTCACATGACTGATCATGCACTGATCACGTGACTGATCATGCAGTGATCACGTGGCTGTCATGCACTACTCACGTGGCTGATCATGCAATGATCATGTAGCTACCATGTACAGGTCACGTGAATGATCATACACCCATCAGGTGACTGACCATGCACTGATCACGTGGCTATCATGCACTGATCACTAGACTGATCATGCACTGATCACGTCTATATCATGCACTGATCACATGACTGCCCATGCACTGGTCACGTGGATGATCATACACTAATCATGTGACAGATCATGCACTGATCACGTGGCTGATCATGCACTGACACTGTGACTGAGCATGGACTGATCACATGACTATCGTGTAGTGATCACGTGACTTAATGGCGCTGATCATGTGACTGATCATGCACTGATCATGTTTGCTATCATACACTGATCATGTGCCTCTGGAGGCAATAAACAAAGAGCTGAGTAGGCACGAATCAGTCAGCAGGCAATAATCATGGAACTCAGCTGTGAGGAATCATGCTGCTCAGCTGGCAATAATCAAGCAGCTGAGCAGGCAGGAATTACGCAGCACAGCTGACAATTGTCAAGCAGATGACAGGCAGGAATCGTGCAGCTCAGCTGGCAATTGTCAAGCAGATGAGCAGACAGTAATCACGCAGCTCAGCAGGCCCAGATCACGTGACTGAGCATGCACTGTTCACGTGGCTGATCATACACTGATCACGTGATTGATCATGCACTGATCACTTGGATATCATGCACTGATCACGTGGCTGATCATACACTGTTCACGTGTCTGACCATGCACTGATCACGTGGCTGATCATACACTGCTCACGTAACTGATAATGCACTTATCACGTGGCTATCATGCACTGAATACGTGGCTGAACATGCACTGTTCACGTGGCTGATCACACACCTGTCACGTGACATATCATGCACTGATCACCTGGAACTCATGCACTGATCACGTGGCTGATCATACTCTGCTCACGAAACTCATCATGCACACATCACGTGGCTATCATGCACTGCTCACGTGGTTCGTCATGGAATGATCACGAAGCTACCATATACTGGTCACGTGACTGATCATGCACAGATCACGTAAATGATCATGCACTGTTCACGTGACTGATCATGTACTGATCACGTGACTGATAATGCACTGATCACGTGGCTATCATGCTCTGCTCACGTGGCTGATCATGCAACGATCACGTAGCAACCATGTAGTGGTCTCGTGACTGATCATGCACTGATCATGTAATTGATCCTGCACTGATCACGTGGCTCATCACGCACTGATCCGGTGGCTGATCACACACGTATCACGTGACTGGTCATGTACAGATCCCGTGACTAATCATGAAGTGATCACGTGGCTATCCTGCACTGATCACGTGGATATCATGCACTGATCACGTGGCTGATCACACACGTATCACCTGACTGATCATGCACTGATCACGTGGCTATCATGCACTGCTCACGTGGCTGATCATGCGATGATCACGCAACTACCATGTACTGGTCACATGACTGATCATGCACTGATCACGTGACTGATCATGCAGTGATCACGTGGCTGTCATGCACTACTCACGTGGCTGATCATGCAATGATCATGTAGCTACCATGTACAGGTCACGTGAATGATCATACACCCATCAGGTGACTGACCATGCACTGATCACGTGGCTATCATGCACTGATCACTAGACTGATCATGCACTGATCACGTCTATATCATGCACTGATCACATGACTGCCCATGCACTGGTCACGTGGATGATCATACACTAATCATGTGACAGATCATGCACTGATCACGTGGCTGATCATGCACTGACACTGTGACTGAGCATGGACTGATCACATGACTATCGTGTAGTGATCACGTGACTTAATGGCGCTGATCATGTGACTGATCATGCACTGATCATGTTTGCTATCATACACTGATCATGTGCCTCTGGAGGCAATAAACAAAGAGCTGAGTAGGCACGAATCAGTCAGCAGGCAATAATCATGGAACTCAGCTGTGAGGAATCATGCTGCTCAGCTGGCAATAATCAAGCAGCTGAGCAGGCAGGAATTACGCAGCACAGCTGACAATTGTCAAGCAGATGACAGGCAGGAATCGTGCAGCTCAGCTGGCAATTGTCAAGCAGATGAGCAGACAGTAATCACGCAGCTCAGCAGGCCCAGATCACGTGACTGAGCATGCACTGTTCACGTGGCTGATCATACACTGATCACGTGATTGATCATGCACTGATCACTTGGATATCATGCACTGATCACGTGGCTGATCATACACTGTTCACGTGTCTGACCATGCACTGATCACGTGGCTGATCATACACTGCTCACGTAACTGATAATGCACTTATCACGTGGCTATCATGCACTGAATACGTGGCTGAACATGCACTGTTCACGTGGCTGATCACACACCTGTCACGTGACATATCATGCACTGATCACCTGGAACTCATGCACTGATCACGTGGCTGATCATACTCTGCTCACGAAACTCATCATGCACACATCACGTGGCTATCATGCACTGCTCACGTGGTTCGTCATGGAATGATCACGAAGCTACCATATACTGGTCACGTGACTGATCATGCACAGATCACGTAAATGATCATGCACTGTTCACGTGACTGATCATGTACTGATCACGTGACTGATAATGCACTGATCACGTGGCTATCATGCTCTGCTCACGTGGCTGATCATGCAACGATCACGTAGCAACCATGTAGTGGTCTCGTGACTGATCATGCACTGATCATGTAATTGATCCTGCACTGATCACGTGGCTCATCACGCACTGATCCGGTGGCTGATCACACACGTATCACGTGACTGGTCATGTACAGATCCCGTGACTAATCATGAAGTGATCACGTGGCTATCCTGCACTGATCACGTGGATATCATGCACTGATCACGTGGCTGATCACACACGTATCACCTGACTGATCATGCACTGATCACGTGGCTATCATGCACTGCTCACGTGGCTGATCATGCGATGATCACGCAACTACCATGTACTGGTCACATGACTGATCATGCACTGATCACGTGACTGATCATGCAGTGATCACGTGGCTGTCATGCACTACTCACGTGGCTGATCATGCAATGATCATGTAGCTACCATGTACAGGTCACGTGAATGATCATACACCCATCAGGTGACTGATCATGCACTGATCACGTGGCTATCATGCACTGATCACTAGACTGATCATGCACTGATCACGTCTATATCATGCACTGATCACATGACTGCCCATGCACTGGTCACGTGGATGATCATACACTAATCATGTGACAGATCATGCACTGATCACGTGGCTGATCATGCACTGACACTGTGACTGAGCATGGACTGATCACATGACTATCGTGTAGTGATCACGTGACTTAATGGCGCTGATCATGTGACTGATCATGCACTGATCATGTTTGCTATCATACACTGATCATGTGCCTCTGGAGGCAATAAACAAAGAGCTGAGTAGGCACGAATCAGTCAGCAGGCAATAATCATGGAACTCAGCTGTGAGGAATCATGCTGCTCAGCTGGCAATAATCAAGCAGCTGAGCAGGCAGGAATTACGCAGCACAGCTGGCAATTGTCAAGCAGATGACAGGCAGGAATCGTGCAGCTCAGCTGGCAATTGTCAAGCAGATGAGCAGACAGTAATCACGCAGCTCAGCAGGCCCAGATCACGTGACTGAGCATGCACTGTTCACGTGGCTGATCATACACTGATCACGTGATTGATCATGCACTGATCACTTGGATATCATGCACTGATCACGTGGCTGATCATACACTGTTCACGTGTCTGACCATGCACTGATCACGTGGCTGATCATACACTGCTCACGTAACTGATAATGCACTTATCACGTGGCTATCATGCACTGAATACGTGGCTGAACATGCACTGTTCACGTGGCTGATCACACACCTGTCACGTGACATATCATGCACTGATCACCTGGAACTCATGCACTGATCACGTGGCTGATCATACTCTGCTCACGAAACTCATCATGCACACATCACGTGGCTATCATGCACTGCTCACGTGGTTCGTCATGGAATGATCACGAAGCTACCATATACTGGTCACGTGACTGATCATGCACAGATCACGTAAATGATCATGCACTGTTCACGTGACTGATCATGTACTGATCACGTGACTGATAATGCACTGATCACGTGGCTATCATGCTCTGCTCACGTGGCTGATCATGCAACGATCACGTAGCAACCATGTAGTGGTCTCGTGACTGATCATGCACTGATCATGTAATTGATCCTGCACTGATCACGTGGCTCATCACGCACTGATCCGGTGGCTGATCACACACGTATCACGTGACTGGTCATGTACAGATCCCGTGACTAATCATGAAGTGATCACGTGGCTATCCTGCACTGATCACGTGGATATCATGCACTGATCACGTGGCTGATCACACACGTATCACCTGACTGATCATGCACTGATCACGTGGCTATCATGCACTGCTCACGTGGCTGATCATGCGATGATCACGCAACTACCATGTACTGGTCACATGACTGATCATGCACTGATCACGTGACTGATCATGCAGTGATCACGTGGCTGTCATGCACTACTCACGTGGCTGATCATGCAATGATCATGTAGCTACCATGTACAGGTCACGTGAATGATCATACACCCATCAGGTGACTGACCATGCACTGATCACGTGGCTATCATGCACTGATCACTAGACTGATCATGCACTGATCACGTCTATATCATGCACTGATCACATGACTGCCCATGCACTGGTCACGTGGATGATCATACACTAATCATGTGACAGATCATGCACTGATCACGTGGCTGATCATGCACTGACACTGTGACTGAGCATGGACTGATCACATGACTATCGTGTAGTGATCACGTGACTTAATGGCGCTGATCATGTGACTGATCATGCACTGATCATGTTTGCTATCATACACTGATCATGTGCCTCTGGAGGCAATAAACAAAGAGCTGAGTAGGCACGAATCAGTCAGCAGGCAATAATCATGGAACTCAGCTGTGAGGAATCATGCTGCTCAGCTGGCAATAATCAAGCAGCTGAGCAGGCAGGAATTACGCAGCACAGCTGACAATTGTCAAGCAGATGACAGGCAGGAATCGTGCAGCTCAGCTGGCAATTGTCAAGCAGATGAGCAGACAGTAATCACGCAGCTCAGCAGGCCCAGATCACGTGACTGAGCATGCACTGTTCACGTGGCTGATCATACACTGATCACGTGATTGATCATGCACTGATCACTTGGATATCATGCACTGATCACGTGGCTGATCATACACTGTTCACGTGTCTGACCATGCACTGATCACGTGGCTGATCATACACTGCTCACGTAACTGATAATGCACTTATCACGTGGCTATCATGCACTGAATACGTGGCTGAACATGCACTGTTCACGTGGCTGATCACACACCTGTCACGTGACATATCATGCACTGATCACCTGGAACTCATGCACTGATCACGTGGCTGATCATACTCTGCTCACGAAACTCATCATGCACACATCACGTGGCTATCATGCACTGCTCACGTGGTTCGTCATGGAATGATCACGAAGCTACCATATACTGGTCACGTGACTGATCATGCACAGATCACGTAAATGATCATGCACTGTTCACGTGACTGATCATGTACTGATCACGTGACTGATAATGCACTGATCACGTGGCTATCATGCTCTGCTCACGTGGCTGATCATGCAACGATCACGTAGCAACCATGTAGTGGTCTCGTGACTGATCATGCACTGATCATGTAATTGATCCTGCACTGATCACGTGGCTCATCACGCACTGATCCGGTGGCTGATCACACACGTATCACGTGACTGGTCATGTACAGATCCCGTGACTAATCATGAAGTGATCACGTGGCTATCCTGCACTGATCACGTGGATATCATGCACTGATCACGTGGCTGATCACACACGTATCACCTGACTGATCATGCACTGATCACGTGGCTATCATGCACTGCTCACGTGGCTGATCATGCGATGATCACGCAACTACCATGTACTGGTCACATGACTGATCATGCACTGATCACGTGACTGATCATGCAGTGATCACGTGGCTGTCATGCACTACTCACGTGGCTGATCATGCAATGATCATGTAGCTACCATGTACAGGTCACGTGAATGATCATACACCCATCAGGTGACTGATCATGCACTGATCACGTGGCTATCATGCACTGATCACTAGACTGATCATGCACTGATCACGTCTATATCATGCACTGATCACATGACTGCCCATGCACTGGTCACGTGGATGATCATACACTAATCATGTGACAGATCATGCACTGATCACGTGGCTGATCATGCACTGACACTGTGACTGAGCATGGACTGATCACATGACTATCGTGTAGTGATCACGTGACTTAATGGCGCTGATCATGTGACTGATCATGCACTGATCATGTTTGCTATCATACACTGATCATGTGCCTCTGGAGGCAATAAACAAAGAGCTGAGTAGGCACGAATCAGTCAGCAGGCAATAATCATGGAACTCAGCTGTGAGGAATCATGCTGCTCAGCTGGCAATAATCAAGCAGCTGAGCAGGCAGGAATTACGCAGCACAGCTGACAATTGTCAAGCAGATGACAGGCAGGAATCGTGCAGCTCAGCTGGCAATTGTCAAGCAGATGAGCAGACAGTAATCACGCAGCTCAGCAGGCCCAGATCACGTGACTGAGCATGCACTGTTCACGTGGCTGATCATACACTGATCACGTGATTGATCATGCACTGATCACTTGGATATCATGCACTGATCACGTGGCTGATCATACACTGTTCACGTGTCTGACCATGCACTGATCACGTGGCTGATCATACACTGCTCACGTAACTGATAATGCACTTATCACGTGGCTATCATGCACTGAATACGTGGCTGAACATGCACTGTTCACGTGGCTGATCACACACCTGTCACGTGACATATCATGCACTGATCACCTGGAACTCATGCACTGATCACGTGGCTGATCATACTCTGCTCACGAAACTCATCATGCACACATCACGTGGCTATCATGCACTGCTCACGTGGTTCGTCATGGAATGATCACGAAGCTACCATATACTGGTCACGTGACTGATCATGCACAGATCACGTAAATGATCATGCACTGTTCACGTGACTGATCATGTACTGATCACGTGACTGATAATGCACTGATCACGTGGCTATCATGCTCTGCTCACGTGGCTGATCATGCAACGATCACGTAGCAACCATGTAGTGGTCTCGTGACTGATCATGCACTGATCATGTAATTGATCCTGCACTGATCACGTGGCTCATCACGCACTGATCCGGTGGCTGATCACACACGTATCACGTGACTGGTCATGTACAGATCCCGTGACTAATCATGAAGTGATCACGTGGCTATCCTGCACTGATCACGTGGATATCATGCACTGATCACGTGGCTGATCACACACGTATCACCTGACTGATCATGCACTGATCACGTGGCTATCATGCACTGCTCACGTGGCTGATCATGCGATGATCACGCAACTACCATGTACTGGTCACATGACTGATCATGCACTGATCACGTGACTGATCATGCAGTGATCACGTGGCTGTCATGCACTACTCACGTGGCTGATCATGCAATGATCATGTAGCTACCATGTACAGGTCACGTGAATGATCATACACCCATCAGGTGACTGACCATGCACTGATCACGTGGCTATCATGCACTGATCACTAGACTGATCATGCACTGATCACGTCTATATCATGCACTGATCACATGACTGCCCATGCACTGGTCACGTGGATGATCATACACTAATCATGTGACAGATCATGCACTGATCACGTGGCTGATCATGCACTGACACTGTGACTGAGCATGGACTGATCACATGACTATCGTGTAGTGATCACGTGACTTAATGGCGCTGATCATGTGACTGATCATGCACTGATCATGTTTGCTATCATACACTGATCATGTGCCTCTGGAGGCAATAAACAAAGAGCTGAGTAGGCACGAATCAGTCAGCAGGCAATAATCATGGAACTCAGCTGTGAGGAATCATGCTGCTCAGCTGGCAATAATCAAGCAGCTGAGCAGGCAGGAATTACGCAGCACAGCTGACAATTGTCAAGCAGATGACAGGCAGGAATCGTGCAGCTCAGCTGGCAATTGTCAAGCAGATGAGCAGACAGTAATCACGCAGCTCAGCAGGCCCAGATCACGTGACTGAGCATGCACTGTTCACGTGGCTGATCATACACTGATCACGTGATTGATCATGCACTGATCACTTGGATATCATGCACTGATCACGTGGCTGATCATACACTGTTCACGTGTCTGACCATGCACTGATCACGTGGCTGATCATACACTGCTCACGTAACTGATAATGCACTTATCACGTGGCTATCATGCACTGAATACGTGGCTGAACATGCACTGTTCACGTGGCTGATCACACACCTGTCACGTGACATATCATGCACTGATCACCTGGAACTCATGCACTGATCACGTGGCTGATCATACTCTGCTCACGAAACTCATCATGCACACATCACGTGGCTATCATGCACTGCTCACGTGGTTCGTCATGGAATGATCACGAAGCTACCATATACTGGTCACGTGACTGATCATGCACAGATCACGTAAATGATCATGCACTGTTCACGTGACTGATCATGTACTGATCACGTGACTGATAATGCACTGATCACGTGGCTATCATGCTCTGCTCACGTGGCTGATCATGCAACGATCACGTAGCAACCATGTAGTGGTCTCGTGACTGATCATGCACTGATCATGTAATTGATCCTGCACTGATCACGTGGCTCATCACGCACTGATCCGGTGGCTGATCACACACGTATCACGTGACTGGTCATGTACAGATCCCGTGACTAATCATGAAGTGATCACGTGGCTATCCTGCACTGATCACGTGGATATCATGCACTGATCACGTGGCTGATCACACACGTATCACCTGACTGATCATGCACTGATCACGTGGCTATCATGCACTGCTCACGTGGCTGATCATGCGATGATCACGCAACTACCATGTACTGGTCACATGACTGATCATGCACTGATCACGTGACTGATCATGCAGTGATCACGTGGCTGTCATGCACTACTCACGTGGCTGATCATGCAATGATCATGTAGCTACCATGTACAGGTCACGTGAATGATCATACACCCATCAGGTGACTGACCATGCACTGATCACGTGGCTATCATGCACTGATCACTAGACTGATCATGCACTGATCACGTCTATATCATGCACTGATCACATGACTGCCCATGCACTGGTCACGTGGATGATCATACACTAATCATGTGACAGATCATGCACTGATCACGTGGCTGATCATGCACTGACACTGTGACTGAGCATGGACTGATCACATGACTATCGTGTAGTGATCACGTGACTTAATGGCGCTGATCATGTGACTGATCATGCACTGATCATGTTTGCTATCATACACTGATCATGTGCCTCTGGAGGCAATAAACAAAGAGCTGAGTAGGCACGAATCAGTCAGCAGGCAATAATCATGGAACTCAGCTGTGAGGAATCATGCTGCTCAGCTGGCAATAATCAAGCAGCTGAGCAGGCAGGAATTACGCAGCACAGCTGGCAATTGTCAAGCAGATGACAGGCAGGAATCGTGCAGCTCAGCTGGCAATTGTCAAGCAGATGAGCAGACAGTAATCACGCAGCTCAGCAGGCCCAGATCACGTGACTGAGCATGCACTGTTCACGTGGCTGATCATACACTGATCACGTGATTGATCATGCACTGATCACTTGGATATCATGCACTGATCACGTGGCTGATCATACACTGTTCACGTGTCTGACCATGCACTGATCACGTGGCTGATCATACACTGCTCACGTAACTGATAATGCACTTATCACGTGGCTATCATGCACTGAATACGTGGCTGAACATGCACTGTTCACGTGGCTGATCACACACCTGTCACGTGACATATCATGCACTGATCACCTGGAACTCATGCACTGATCACGTGGCTGATCATACTCTGCTCACGAAACTCATCATGCACACATCACGTGGCTATCATGCACTGCTCACGTGGTTCGTCATGGAATGATCACGAAGCTACCATATACTGGTCACGTGACTGATCATGCACAGATCACGTAAATGATCATGCACTGTTCACGTGACTGATCATGTACTGATCACGTGACTGATAATGCACTGATCACGTGGCTATCATGCTCTGCTCACGTGGCTGATCATGCAACGATCACGTAGCAACCATGTAGTGGTCTCGTGACTGATCATGCACTGATCATGTAATTGATCCTGCACTGATCACGTGGCTCATCACGCACTGATCCGGTGGCTGATCACACACGTATCACGTGACTGGTCATGTACAGATCCCGTGACTAATCATGAAGTGATCACGTGGCTATCCTGCACTGATCACGTGGATATCATGCACTGATCACGTGGCTGATCACACACGTATCACCTGACTGATCATGCACTGATCACGTGGCTATCATGCACTGCTCACGTGGCTGATCATGCGATGATCACGCAACTACCATGTACTGGTCACATGACTGATCATGCACTGATCACGTGACTGATCATGCAGTGATCACGTGGCTGTCATGCACTACTCACGTGGCTGATCATGCAATGATCATGTAGCTACCATGTACAGGTCACGTGAATGATCATACACCCATCAGGTGACTGATCATGCACTGATCACGTGGCTATCATGCACTGATCACTAGACTGATCATGCACTGATCACGTCTATATCATGCACTGATCACATGACTGCCCATGCACTGGTCACGTGGATGATCATACACTAATCATGTGACAGATCATGCACTGATCACGTGGCTGATCATGCACTGACACTGTGACTGAGCATGGACTGATCACATGACTATCGTGTAGTGATCACGTGACTTAATGGCGCTGATCATGTGACTGATCATGCACTGATCATGTTTGCTATCATACACTGATCATGTGCCTCTGGAGGCAATAAACAAAGAGCTGAGTAGGCACGAATCAGTCAGCAGGCAATAATCATGGAACTCAGCTGTGAGGAATCATGCTGCTCAGCTGGCAATAATCAAGCAGCTGAGCAGGCAGGAATTACGCAGCACAGCTGACAATTGTCAAGCAGATGACAGGCAGGAATCGTGCAGCTCAGCTGGCAATTGTCAAGCAGATGAGCAGACAGTAATCACGCAGCTCAGCAGGCCCAGATCACGTGACTGAGCATGCACTGTTCACGTGGCTGATCATACACTGATCACGTGATTGATCATGCACTGATCACTTGGATATCATGCACTGATCACGTGGCTGATCATACACTGTTCACGTGTCTGACCATGCACTGATCACGTGGCTGATCATACACTGCTCACGTAACTGATAATGCACTTATCACGTGGCTATCATGCACTGAATACGTGGCTGAACATGCACTGTTCACGTGGCTGATCACACACCTGTCACGTGACATATCATGCACTGATCACCTGGAACTCATGCACTGATCACGTGGCTGATCATACTCTGCTCACGAAACTCATCATGCACACATCACGTGGCTATCATGCACTGCTCACGTGGTTCGTCATGGAATGATCACGAAGCTACCATATACTGGTCACGTGACTGATCATGCACAGATCACGTAAATGATCATGCACTGTTCACGTGACTGATCATGTACTGATCACGTGACTGATAATGCACTGATCACGTGGCTATCATGCTCTGCTCACGTGGCTGATCATGCAACGATCACGTAGCAACCATGTAGTGGTCTCGTGACTGATCATGCACTGATCATGTAATTGATCCTGCACTGATCACGTGGCTCATCACGCACTGATCCGGTGGCTGATCACACACGTATCACGTGACTGGTCATGTACAGATCCCGTGACTAATCATGAAGTGATCACGTGGCTATCCTGCACTGATCACGTGGATATCATGCACTGATCACGTGGCTGATCACACACGTATCACCTGACTGATCATGCACTGATCACGTGGCTATCATGCACTGCTCACGTGGCTGATCATGCGATGATCACGCAACTACCATGTACTGGTCACATGACTGATCATGCACTGATCACGTGACTGATCATGCAGTGATCACGTGGCTGTCATGCACTACTCACGTGGCTGATCATGCAATGATCATGTAGCTACCATGTACAGGTCACGTGAATGATCATACACCCATCAGGTGACTGATCATGCACTGATCACGTGGCTATCATGCACTGATCACTAGACTGATCATGCACTGATCACGTCTATATCATGCACTGATCACATGACTGCCCATGCACTGGTCACGTGGATGATCATACACTAATCATGTGACAGATCATGCACTGATCACGTGGCTGATCATGCACTGACACTGTGACTGAGCATGGACTGATCACATGACTATCGTGTAGTGATCACGTGACTTAATGGCGCTGATCATGTGACTGATCATGCACTGATCATGTTTGCTATCATACACTGATCATGTGCCTCTGGAGGCAATAAACAAAGAGCTGAGTAGGCACGAATCAGTCAGCAGGCAATAATCATGGAACTCAGCTGTGAGGAATCATGCTGCTCAGCTGGCAATAATCAAGCAGCTGAGCAGGCAGGAATTACGCAGCACAGCTGACAATTGTCAAGCAGATGACAGGCAGGAATCGTGCAGCTCAGCTGGCAATTGTCAAGCAGATGAGCAGACAGTAATCACGCAGCTCAGCAGGCCCAGATCACGTGACTGAGCATGCACTGTTCACGTGGCTGATCATACACTGATCACGTGATTGATCATGCACTGATCACTTGGATATCATGCACTGATCACGTGGCTGATCATACACTGTTCACGTGTCTGACCATGCACTGATCACGTGGCTGATCATACACTGCTCACGTAACTGATAATGCACTTATCACGTGGCTATCATGCACTGAATACGTGGCTGAACATGCACTGTTCACGTGGCTGATCACACACCTGTCACGTGACATATCATGCACTGATCACCTGGAACTCATGCACTGATCACGTGGCTGATCATACTCTGCTCACGAAACTCATCATGCACACATCACGTGGCTATCATGCACTGCTCACGTGGTTCGTCATGGAATGATCACGAAGCTACCATATACTGGTCACGTGACTGATCATGCACAGATCACGTAAATGATCATGCACTGTTCACGTGACTGATCATGTACTGATCACGTGACTGATAATGCACTGATCACGTGGCTATCATGCTCTGCTCACGTGGCTGATCATGCAACGATCACGTAGCAACCATGTAGTGGTCTCGTGACTGATCATGCACTGATCATGTAATTGATCCTGCACTGATCACGTGGCTCATCACGCACTGATCCGGTGGCTGATCACACACGTATCACGTGACTGGTCATGTACAGATCCCGTGACTAATCATGAAGTGATCACGTGGCTATCCTGCACTGATCACGTGGATATCATGCACTGATCACGTGGCTGATCACACACGTATCACCTGACTGATCATGCACTGATCACGTGGCTATCATGCACTGCTCACGTGGCTGATCATGCGATGATCACGCAACTACCATGTACTGGTCACATGACTGATCATGCACTGATCACGTGACTGATCATGCAGTGATCACGTGGCTGTCATGCACTACTCACGTGGCTGATCATGCAATGATCATGTAGCTACCATGTACAGGTCACGTGAATGATCATACACCCATCAGGTGACTGACCATGCACTGATCACGTGGCTATCATGCACTGATCACTAGACTGATCATGCACTGATCACGTCTATATCATGCACTGATCACATGACTGCCCATGCACTGGTCACGTGGATGATCATACACTAATCATGTGACAGATCATGCACTGATCACGTGGCTGATCATGCACTGACACTGTGACTGAGCATGGACTGATCACATGACTATCGTGTAGTGATCACGTGACTTAATGGCGCTGATCATGTGACTGATCATGCACTGATCATGTTTGCTATCATACACTGATCATGTGCCTCTGGAGGCAATAAACAAAGAGCTGAGTAGGCACGAATCAGTCAGCAGGCAATAATCATGGAACTCAGCTGTGAGGAATCATGCTGCTCAGCTGGCAATAATCAAGCAGCTGAGCAGGCAGGAATTACGCAGCACAGCTGACAATTGTCAAGCAGATGACAGGCAGGAATCGTGCAGCTCAGCTGGCAATTGTCAAGCAGATGAGCAGACAGTAATCACGCAGCTCAGCAGGCCCAGATCACGTGACTGAGCATGCACTGTTCACGTGGCTGATCATACACTGATCACGTGATTGATCATGCACTGATCACTTGGATATCATGCACTGATCACGTGGCTGATCATACACTGTTCACGTGTCTGACCATGCACTGATCACGTGGCTGATCATACACTGCTCACGTAACTGATAATGCACTTATCACGTGGCTATCATGCACTGAATACGTGGCTGAACATGCACTGTTCACGTGGCTGATCACACACCTGTCACGTGACATATCATGCACTGATCACCTGGAACTCATGCACTGATCACGTGGCTGATCATACTCTGCTCACGAAACTCATCATGCACACATCACGTGGCTATCATGCACTGCTCACGTGGTTCGTCATGGAATGATCACGAAGCTACCATATACTGGTCACGTGACTGATCATGCACAGATCACGTAAATGATCATGCACTGTTCACGTGACTGATCATGTACTGATCACGTGACTGATAATGCACTGATCACGTGGCTATCATGCTCTGCTCACGTGGCTGATCATGCAACGATCACGTAGCAACCATGTAGTGGTCTCGTGACTGATCATGCACTGATCATGTAATTGATCCTGCACTGATCACGTGGCTCATCACGCACTGATCCGGTGGCTGATCACACACGTATCACGTGACTGGTCATGTACAGATCCCGTGACTAATCATGAAGTGATCACGTGGCTATCCTGCACTGATCACGTGGATATCATGCACTGATCACGTGGCTGATCACACACGTATCACCTGACTGATCATGCACTGATCACGTGGCTATCATGCACTGCTCACGTGGCTGATCATGCGATGATCACGCAACTACCATGTACTGGTCACATGACTGATCATGCACTGATCACGTGACTGATCATGCAGTGATCACGTGGCTGTCATGCACTACTCACGTGGCTGATCATGCAATGATCATGTAGCTACCATGTACAGGTCACGTGAATGATCATACACCCATCAGGTGACTGACCATGCACTGATCACGTGGCTATCATGCACTGATCACTAGACTGATCATGCACTGATCACGTCTATATCATGCACTGATCACATGACTGCCCATGCACTGGTCACGTGGATGATCATACACTAATCATGTGACAGATCATGCACTGATCACGTGGCTGATCATGCACTGACACTGTGACTGAGCATGGACTGATCACATGACTATCGTGTAGTGATCACGTGACTTAATGGCGCTGATCATGTGACTGATCATGCACTGATCATGTTTGCTATCATACACTGATCATGTGCCTCTGGAGGCAATAAACAAAGAGCTGAGTAGGCACGAATCAGTCAGCAGGCAATAATCATGGAACTCAGCTGTGAGGAATCATGCTGCTCAGCTGGCAATAATCAAGCAGCTGAGCAGGCAGGAATTACGCAGCACAGCTGACAATTGTCAAGCAGATGACAGGCAGGAATCGTGCAGCTCAGCTGGCAATTGTCAAGCAGATGAGCAGACAGTAATCACGCAGCTCAGCAGGCCCAGATCACGTGACTGAGCATGCACTGTTCACGTGGCTGATCATACACTGATCACGTGATTGATCATGCACTGATCACTTGGATATCATGCACTGATCACGTGGCTGATCATACACTGTTCACGTGTCTGACCATGCACTGATCACGTGGCTGATCATACACTGCTCACGTAACTGATAATGCACTTATCACGTGGCTATCATGCACTGAATACGTGGCTGAACATGCACTGTTCACGTGGCTGATCACACACCTGTCACGTGACATATCATGCACTGATCACCTGGAACTCATGCACTGATCACGTGGCTGATCATACTCTGCTCACGAAACTCATCATGCACACATCACGTGGCTATCATGCACTGCTCACGTGGTTCGTCATGGAATGATCACGAAGCTACCATATACTGGTCACGTGACTGATCATGCACAGATCACGTAAATGATCATGCACTGTTCACGTGACTGATCATGTACTGATCACGTGACTGATAATGCACTGATCACGTGGCTATCATGCTCTGCTCACGTGGCTGATCATGCAACGATCACGTAGCAACCATGTAGTGGTCTCGTGACTGATCATGCACTGATCATGTAATTGATCCTGCACTGATCACGTGGCTCATCACGCACTGATCCGGTGGCTGATCACACACGTATCACGTGACTGGTCATGTACAGATCCCGTGACTAATCATGAAGTGATCACGTGGCTATCCTGCACTGATCACGTGGATATCATGCACTGATCACGTGGCTGATCACACACGTATCACCTGACTGATCATGCACTGATCACGTGGCTATCATGCACTGCTCACGTGGCTGATCATGCGATGATCACGCAACTACCATGTACTGGTCACATGACTGATCATGCACTGATCACGTGACTGATCATGCAGTGATCACGTGGCTGTCATGCACTACTCACGTGGCTGATCATGCAATGATCATGTAGCTACCATGTACAGGTCACGTGAATGATCATACACCCATCAGGTGACTGATCATGCACTGATCACGTGGCTATCATGCACTGATCACTAGACTGATCATGCACTGATCACGTCTATATCATGCACTGATCACATGACTGCCCATGCACTGGTCACGTGGATGATCATACACTAATCATGTGACAGATCATGCACTGATCACGTGGCTGATCATGCACTGACACTGTGACTGAGCATGGACTGATCACATGACTATCGTGTAGTGATCACGTGACTTAATGGCGCTGATCATGTGACTGATCATGCACTGATCATGTTTGCTATCATACACTGATCATGTGCCTCTGGAGGCAATAAACAAAGAGCTGAGTAGGCACGAATCAGTCAGCAGGCAATAATCATGGAACTCAGCTGTGAGGAATCATGCTGCTCAGCTGGCAATAATCAAGCAGCTGAGCAGGCAGGAATTACGCAGCACAGCTGGCAATTGTCAAGCAGATGACAGGCAGGAATCGTGCAGCTCAGCTGGCAATTGTCAAGCAGATGAGCAGACAGTAATCACGCAGCTCAGCAGGCCCAGATCACGTGACTGAGCATGCACTGTTCACGTGGCTGATCATACACTGATCACGTGATTGATCATGCACTGATCACTTGGATATCATGCACTGATCACGTGGCTGATCATACACTGTTCACGTGTCTGACCATGCACTGATCACGTGGCTGATCATACACTGCTCACGTAACTGATAATGCACTTATCACGTGGCTATCATGCACTGAATACGTGGCTGAACATGCACTGTTCACGTGGCTGATCACACACCTGTCACGTGACATATCATGCACTGATCACCTGGAACTCATGCACTGATCACGTGGCTGATCATACTCTGCTCACGAAACTCATCATGCACACATCACGTGGCTATCATGCACTGCTCACGTGGTTCGTCATGGAATGATCACGAAGCTACCATATACTGGTCACGTGACTGATCATGCACAGATCACGTAAATGATCATGCACTGTTCACGTGACTGATCATGTACTGATCACGTGACTGATAATGCACTGATCACGTGGCTATCATGCTCTGCTCACGTGGCTGATCATGCAACGATCACGTAGCAACCATGTAGTGGTCTCGTGACTGATCATGCACTGATCATGTAATTGATCCTGCACTGATCACGTGGCTCATCACGCACTGATCCGGTGGCTGATCACACACGTATCACGTGACTGGTCATGTACAGATCCCGTGACTAATCATGAAGTGATCACGTGGCTATCCTGCACTGATCACGTGGATATCATGCACTGATCACGTGGCTGATCACACACGTATCACCTGACTGATCATGCACTGATCACGTGGCTATCATGCACTGCTCACGTGGCTGATCATGCGATGATCACGCAACTACCATGTACTGGTCACATGACTGATCATGCACTGATCACGTGACTGATCATGCAGTGATCACGTGGCTGTCATGCACTACTCACGTGGCTGATCATGCAATGATCATGTAGCTACCATGTACAGGTCACGTGAATGATCATACACCCATCAGGTGACTGATCATGCACTGATCACGTGGCTATCATGCACTGATCACTAGACTGATCATGCACTGATCACGTCTATATCATGCACTGATCACATGACTGCCCATGCACTGGTCACGTGGATGATCATACACTAATCATGTGACAGATCATGCACTGATCACGTGGCTGATCATGCACTGACACTGTGACTGAGCATGGACTGATCACATGACTATCGTGTAGTGATCACGTGACTTAATGGCGCTGATCATGTGACTGATCATGCACTGATCATGTTTGCTATCATACACTGATCATGTGCCTCTGGAGGCAATAAACAAAGAGCTGAGTAGGCACGAATCAGTCAGCAGGCAATAATCATGGAACTCAGCTGTGAGGAATCATGCTGCTCAGCTGGCAATAATCAAGCAGCTGAGCAGGCAGGAATTACGCAGCACAGCTGGCAATTGTCAAGCAGATGACAGGCAGGAATCGTGCAGCTCAGCTGGCAATTGTCAAGCAGATGAGCAGACAGTAATCACGCAGCTCAGCAGGCCCAGATCACGTGACTGAGCATGCACTGTTCACGTGGCTGATCATACACTGATCACGTGATTGATCATGCACTGATCACTTGGATATCATGCACTGATCACGTGGCTGATCATACACTGTTCACGTGTCTGACCATGCACTGATCACGTGGCTGATCATACACTGCTCACGTAACTGATAATGCACTTATCACGTGGCTATCATGCACTGAATACGTGGCTGAACATGCACTGTTCACGTGGCTGATCACACACCTGTCACGTGACATATCATGCACTGATCACCTGGAACTCATGCACTGATCACGTGGCTGATCATACTCTGCTCACGAAACTCATCATGCACACATCACGTGGCTATCATGCACTGCTCACGTGGTTCGTCATGGAATGATCACGAAGCTACCATATACTGGTCACGTGACTGATCATGCACAGATCACGTAAATGATCATGCACTGTTCACGTGACTGATCATGTACTGATCACGTGACTGATAATGCACTGATCACGTGGCTATCATGCTCTGCTCACGTGGCTGATCATGCAACGATCACGTAGCAACCATGTAGTGGTCTCGTGACTGATCATGCACTGATCATGTAATTGATCCTGCACTGATCACGTGGCTCATCACGCACTGATCCGGTGGCTGATCACACACGTATCACGTGACTGGTCATGTACAGATCCCGTGACTAATCATGAAGTGATCACGTGGCTATCCTGCACTGATCACGTGGATATCATGCACTGATCACGTGGCTGATCACACACGTATCACCTGACTGATCATGCACTGATCACGTGGCTATCATGCACTGCTCACGTGGCTGATCATGCGATGATCACGCAACTACCATGTACTGGTCACATGACTGATCATGCACTGATCACGTGACTGATCATGCAGTGATCACGTGGCTGTCATGCACTACTCACGTGGCTGATCATGCAATGATCATGTAGCTACCATGTACAGGTCACGTGAATGATCATACACCCATCAGGTGACTGACCATGCACTGATCACGTGGCTATCATGCACTGATCACTAGACTGATCATGCACTGATCACGTCTATATCATGCACTGATCACATGACTGCCCATGCACTGGTCACGTGGATGATCATACACTAATCATGTGACAGATCATGCACTGATCACGTGGCTGATCATGCACTGACACTGTGACTGAGCATGGACTGATCACATGACTATCGTGTAGTGATCACGTGACTTAATGGCGCTGATCATGTGACTGATCATGCACTGATCATGTTTGCTATCATACACTGATCATGTGCCTCTGGAGGCAATAAACAAAGAGCTGAGTAGGCACGAATCAGTCAGCAGGCAATAATCATGGAACTCAGCTGTGAGGAATCATGCTGCTCAGCTGGCAATAATCAAGCAGCTGAGCAGGCAGGAATTACGCAGCACAGCTGGCAATTGTCAAGCAGATGACAGGCAGGAATCGTGCAGCTCAGCTGGCAATTGTCAAGCAGATGAGCAGACAGTAATCACGCAGCTCAGCAGGCCCAGATCACGTGACTGAGCATGCACTGTTCACGTGGCTGATCATACACTGATCACGTGATTGATCATGCACTGATCACTTGGATATCATGCACTGATCACGTGGCTGATCATACACTGTTCACGTGTCTGACCATGCACTGATCACGTGGCTGATCATACACTGCTCACGTAACTGATAATGCACTTATCACGTGGCTATCATGCACTGAATACGTGGCTGAACATGCACTGTTCACGTGGCTGATCACACACCTGTCACGTGACATATCATGCACTGATCACCTGGAACTCATGCACTGATCACGTGGCTGATCATACTCTGCTCACGAAACTCATCATGCACACATCACGTGGCTATCATGCACTGCTCACGTGGTTCGTCATGGAATGATCACGAAGCTACCATATACTGGTCACGTGACTGATCATGCACAGATCACGTAAATGATCATGCACTGTTCACGTGACTGATCATGTACTGATCACGTGACTGATAATGCACTGATCACGTGGCTATCATGCTCTGCTCACGTGGCTGATCATGCAACGATCACGTAGCAACCATGTAGTGGTCTCGTGACTGATCATGCACTGATCATGTAATTGATCCTGCACTGATCACGTGGCTCATCACGCACTGATCCGGTGGCTGATCACACACGTATCACGTGACTGGTCATGTACAGATCCCGTGACTAATCATGAAGTGATCACGTGGCTATCCTGCACTGATCACGTGGATATCATGCACTGATCACGTGGCTGATCACACACGTATCACCTGACTGATCATGCACTGATCACGTGGCTATCATGCACTGCTCACGTGGCTGATCATGCGATGATCACGCAACTACCATGTACTGGTCACATGACTGATCATGCACTGATCACGTGACTGATCATGCAGTGATCACGTGGCTGTCATGCACTACTCACGTGGCTGATCATGCAATGATCATGTAGCTACCATGTACAGGTCACGTGAATGATCATACACCCATCAGGTGACTGATCATGCACTGATCACGTGGCTATCATGCACTGATCACTAGACTGATCATGCACTGATCACGTCTATATCATGCACTGATCACATGACTGCCCATGCACTGGTCACGTGGATGATCATACACTAATCATGTGACAGATCATGCACTGATCACGTGGCTGATCATGCACTGACACTGTGACTGAGCATGGACTGATCACATGACTATCGTGTAGTGATCACGTGACTTAATGGCGCTGATCATGTGACTGATCATGCACTGATCATGTTTGCTATCATACACTGATCATGTGCCTCTGGAGGCAATAAACAAAGAGCTGAGTAGGCACGAATCAGTCAGCAGGCAATAATCATGGAACTCAGCTGTGAGGAATCATGCTGCTCAGCTGGCAATAATCAAGCAGCTGAGCAGGCAGGAATTACGCAGCACAGCTGACAATTGTCAAGCAGATGACAGGCAGGAATCGTGCAGCTCAGCTGGCAATTGTCAAGCAGATGAGCAGACAGTAATCACGCAGCTCAGCAGGCCCAGATCACGTGACTGAGCATGCACTGTTCACGTGGCTGATCATACACTGATCACGTGATTGATCATGCACTGATCACTTGGATATCATGCACTGATCACGTGGCTGATCATACACTGTTCACGTGTCTGACCATGCACTGATCACGTGGCTGAGCATACACTGCTCACGTAACTGATCACGTGGCTATCATGCACTGAATACGTGGCTGAACATGCACTGTTCACGTGGCTGATCACACACCTGTCACGTGCATCACGCTGATCATGCATCACGTGCAACCATGTAGTGGTCACTGATCATGCACTGATCATGTAATTGATCCTGCACTGATCACGTGGCTCATGCACGCACTGATCCGTGTGGCTGATCACACACGTATCACGTGACTGGCTCATGTAGATCCCGTGACTAATCATGAAGTGATCACGTGGCTATCCTGCACTGATCACGTGGATATCATGCACTGATCACGTGGCTGATCACACACTGATCACGTGACTGATCATGCACTGATCACGTGGCTATCATGCACTGCTCACGTGGCTGATCATGCGATGATCACGCAACTACCATGTACTGGTCACATGACTGATCATGCACTGATCACGTGACTGATCATGCAGTGATCACGTGGCTGTCATGCACTACTCACGTGGCTGATCATGCAATGATCATGTAGCTACCATGTACAGGTCACGTGAATGATCATACACCCATCAGGTGACTGATCATGCACTGATCACGTGGCTATCCTGCACTGATCACTAGACTGATCATGCACTGATCACGTCTATATCATGCACTGATCACATGACTGCCCATGCACTGGTCACGTGGATGATCATACACTAATCATGTGACAGATCATGCACTGATCACGTGGCTGATCATGCACTGACACTGTGACTGAGCATGGACTGATCACATGACTATCGTGTAGTGATCACGTGACTTAATGGCGCTGATCATGTGACTGATCATGCACTGATCATGTTTGCTATCATACACTGATCATGTGCCTCTGGAGGCAATAAACAAAGAGCTGAGTAGGCACGAATCAGTCAGCAGGCAATAATCATGGAACTCAGCTGTGAGGAATCATGCTGCTCAGCTGGCAATAATCAAGCAGCTGAGCAGGCAGGAATTACGCAGCACAGCTGGCAATTGTCAAGCAGATGACAGGCAGGAATCGTGCAGCTCAGCTGGCAATTGTCAAGCAGATGAGCAGACAGTAATCACGCAGCTCAGCAGGCCCAGATCACGTGACTGAGCATGCACTGTTCACGTGGCTGATCATACACTGATCACGTGATTGATCATGCACTGATCACTTGGATATCATGCACTGATCACGTGGCTGATCATACACTGTTCACGTGTCTGACCATGCACTGATCACGTGGCTGATCATACACTGCTCACGTAACTGATAATGCACTTATCACGTGGCTATCATGCACTGAATACGTGGCTGAACATGCACTGTTCACGTGGCTGATCACACACCTGTCACGTGACATATCATGCACTGATCACCTGGAACTCATGCACTGATCACGTGGCTGATCATACTCTGCTCACGAAACTCATCATGCACACATCACGTGGCTATCATGCACTGCTCACGTGGTTCGTCATGGAATGATCACGAAGCTACCATATACTGGTCACGTGACTGATCATGCACAGATCACGTAAATGATCATGCACTGTTCACGTGACTGATCATGTACTGATCACGTGACTGATAATGCACTGATCACGTGGCTATCATGCTCTGCTCACGTGGCTGATCATGCAACGATCACGTAGCAACCATGTAGTGGTCTCGTGACTGATCATGCACTGATCATGTAATTGATCCTGCACTGATCACGTGGCTCATCACGCACTGATCCGGTGGCTGATCACACACGTATCACGTGACTGGTCATGTACAGATCCCGTGACTAATCATGAAGTGATCACGTGGCTATCCTGCACTGATCACGTGGATATCATGCACTGATCACGTGGCTGATCACACACGTATCACCTGACTGATCATGCACTGATCACGTGGCTATCATGCACTGCTCACGTGGCTGATCATGCGATGATCACGCAACTACCATGTACTGGTCACATGACTGATCATGCACTGATCACGTGACTGATCATGCAGTGATCACGTGGCTGTCATGCACTACTCACGTGGCTGATCATGCAATGATCATGTAGCTACCATGTACAGGTCACGTGAATGATCATACACCCATCAGGTGACTGATCATGCACTGATCACGTGGCTATCCTGCACTGATCACTAGACTGATCATGCACTGATCACGTCTATATCATGCACTGATCACATGACTGCCCATGCACTGGTCACGTGGATGATCATACACTAATCATGTGACAGATCATGCACTGATCACGTGGCTGATCATGCACTGACACTGTGACTGAGCATGGACTGATCACATGACTATCGTGTAGTGATCACGTGACTTAATGGCGCTGATCATGTGACTGATCATGCACTGATCATGTTTGCTATCATACACTGATCATGTGCCTCTGGAGGCAATAAACAAAGAGCTGAGTAGGCACGAATCAGTCAGCAGGCAATAATCATGGAACTCAGCTGTGAGGAATCATGCTGCTCAGCTGGCAATAATCAAGCAGCTGAGCAGGCAGGAATTACGCAGCACAGCTGACAATTGTCAAGCAGATGACAGGCAGGAATCGTGCAGCTCAGCTGGCAATTGTCAAGCAGATGAGCAGACAGTAATCACGCAGCTCAGCAGGCCCAGATCACGTGACTGAGCATGCACTGTTCACGTGGCTGATCATACACTGATCACGTGATTGATCATGCACTGATCACTTGGATATCATGCACTGATCACGTGGCTGATCATACACTGTTCACGTGTCTGACCATGCACTGATCACGTGGCTGATCATACACTGCTCACGTAACTGATAATGCACTTATCACGTGGCTATCATGCACTGAATACGTGGCTGAACATGCACTGTTCACGTGGCTGATCACACACCTGTCACGTGACATATCATGCACTGATCACCTGGAACTCATGCACTGATCACGTGGCTGATCATACTCTGCTCACGAAACTCATCATGCACACATCACGTGGCTATCATGCACTGCTCACGTGGTTCGTCATGGAATGATCACGAAGCTACCATATACTGGTCACGTGACTGATCATGCACAGATCACGTAAATGATCATGCACTGTTCACGTGACTGATCATGTACTGATCACGTGACTGATAATGCACTGATCACGTGGCTATCATGCTCTGCTCACGTGGCTGATCATGCAACGATCACGTAGCAACCATGTAGTGGTCTCGTGACTGATCATGCACTGATCATGTAATTGATCCTGCACTGATCACGTGGCTCATCACGCACTGATCCGGTGGCTGATCACACACGTATCACGTGACTGGTCATGTACAGATCCCGTGACTAATCATGAAGTGATCACGTGGCTATCCTGCACTGATCACGTGGATATCATGCACTGATCACGTGGCTGATCACACACGTATCACCTGACTGATCATGCACTGATCACGTGGCTATCATGCACTGCTCACGTGGCTGATCATGCGATGA
Organism: Bos javanicus; assembly: GCF_032452875.1. Lineage (NCBI taxonomy): Eukaryota > Metazoa > Chordata > Mammalia > Artiodactyla > Bovidae > Bos > Bos javanicus. The sequence continues at coordinate 132,710 of NW_026893953.1, forward strand.
TCACGCAACTACCATGTACTGGTCACATGACTGATCATGCACTGATCACGTGACTGATCATGCAGTGATCACGTGGCTGTCATGCACTACTCACGTGGCTGATCATGCAATGATCATGTAGCTACCATGTACAGGTCACGTGAATGATCATACACCCATCAGGTGACTGATCATGCACTGATCACGTGGCTATCCTGCACTGATCACTAGACTGATCATGCACTGATCACGTCTATATCATGCACTGATCACATGACTGCCCATGCACTGGTCACGTGGATGATCATACACTAATCATGTGACAGATCATGCACTGATCACGTGGCTGATCATGCACTGACACTGTGACTGAGCATGGACTGATCACATGACTATCGTGTAGTGATCACGTGACTTAATGGCGCTGATCATGTGACTGATCATGCACTGATCATGTTTGCTATCATACACTGATCATGTGCCTCTGGAGGCAATAAACAAAGAGCTGAGTAGGCACGAATCAGTCAGCAGGCAATAATCATGGAACTCAGCTGTGAGGAATCATGCTGCTCAGCTGGCAATAATCAAGCAGCTGAGCAGGCAGGAATTACGCAGCACAGCTGACAATTGTCAAGCAGATGACAGGCAGGAATCGTGCAGCTCAGCTGGCAAGATCACGTGACTGAGCATGCACTGCACGTGGCTGATCATACACTGATCACGTGATTGATCATGCACTGATCACTTGGATATCATGCACTGATCACGTGGCTGATCATACACTGTTCACGTGTCTGACCATGCACTGATCACGTGGCTGATCATACACTGCTCACGTAACTGATAATGCACTTATCACGTGGCTATCATGCACTGAATACGTGGCTGAACATGCACTGTTCACGTGGCTGATCACACACCTGTCACGTGACATATCATGCACTGATCACCTGGAACTCATGCACTGATCACGTGGCTGATCATACTCTGCTCACAAAACTCATCATGCACACATCACGTGGCTATCATGCACTGCTCACGTGGTTCGTCATGGAATGATCACGAAGCTACCATATACTGGTCACGTGACTGATCATGCACAGATCACGTAAATGATCATGCACTGTTCACGTGACTGATCATGTACTGATCACGTGACTGATAATGCACTGATCACGTGGCTATCATGCTCTGCTCACGTGGCTGATCATGCAACGATCACGTAGCAACCATGTAGTGGTCTCGTGACTGATCATGCACTGATCATGTAATTGATCCTGCACTGATCACGTGGCTCATCACGCACTGATCCGGTGGCTGATCACACACGTATCACGTGACTGGTCATGTACAGATCCCGTGACTAATCATGAAGTGATCACGTGGCTATCCTGCACTGATCACGTGGATATCATGCACTGATCACGTGGCTGATCACACACGTATCACCTGACTGATCATGCACTGATCACGTGGCTATCATGCACTGCTCACGTGGCTGATCATGCGATGATCACGCAACTACCATGTACTGGTCACATGACTGATCATGCACTGATCACGTGACTGATCATGCAGTGATCACGTGGCTGTCATGCACTACTCACGTGGCTGATCATGCAATGATCATGTAGCTACCATGTACAGGTCACGTGAATGATCATACACCCATCAGGTGACTGATCATGCACTGATCACGTGGCTATCATGCACTGATCACTAGACTGATCATGCACTGATCACGTCTATATCATGCACTGATCACATGACTGCCCATGCACTGGTCACGTGGATGATCATACACTAATCATGTGACAGATCATGCACTGATCACGTGGCTGATCATGCACTGACACTGTGACTGAGCATGGACTGATCACATGACTATCGTGTAGTGATCACGTGACTTAATGGCGCTGATCATGTGACTGATCATGCACTGATCATGTTTGCTATCATACACTGATCATGTGCCTCTGGAGGCAATAAACAAAGAGCTGAGTAGGCACGAATCAGTCAGCAGGCAATAATCATGGAACTCAGCTGTGAGGAATCATGCTGCTCAGCTGGCAATAATCAAGCAGCTGAGCAGGCAGGAATTACGCAGCACAGCTGGCAATTGTCAAGCAGATGACAGGCAGGAATCGTGCAGCTCAGCTGGCAATTGTCAAGCAGATGAGCAGACAGTAATCACGCAGCTCAGCAGGCCCAGATCACGTGACTGAGCATGCACTGTTCACGTGGCTGATCATACACTGATCACGTGATTGATCATGCACTGATCACTTGGATATCATGCACTGATCACGTGGCTGATCATACACTGTTCACGTGTCTGACCATGCACTGATCACGTGGCTGATCATACACTGCTCACGTAACTGATAATGCACTTATCACGTGGCTATCATGCACTGAATACGTGGCTGAACATGCACTGTTCACGTGGCTGATCACACACCTGTCACGTGACATATCATGCACTGATCACCTGGAACTCATGCACTGATCACGTGGCTGATCATACTCTGCTCACGAAACTCATCATGCACACATCACGTGGCTATCATGCACTGCTCACGTGGTTCGTCATGGAATGATCACGAAGCTACCATATACTGGTCACGTGACTGATCATGCACAGATCACGTAAATGATCATGCACTGTTCACGTGACTGATCATGTACTGATCACGTGACTGATAATGCACTGATCACGTGGCTATCATGCTCTGCTCACGTGGCTGATCATGCAACGATCACGTAGCAACCATGTAGTGGTCTCGTGACTGATCATGCACTGATCATGTAATTGATCCTGCACTGATCACGTGGCTCATCACGCACTGATCCGGTGGCTGATCACACACGTATCACGTGACTGGTCATGTACAGATCCCGTGACTAATCATGAAGTGATCACGTGGCTATCCTGCACTGATCACGTGGATATCATGCACTGATCACGTGGCTGATCACACACGTATCACCTGACTGATCATGCACTGATCACGTGGCTATCATGCACTGCTCACGTGGCTGATCATGCGATGATCACGCAACTACCATGTACTGGTCACATGACTGATCATGCACTGATCACGTGACTGATCATGCAGTGATCACGTGGCTGTCATGCACTACTCACGTGGCTGATCATGCAATGATCATGTAGCTACCATGTACAGGTCACGTGAATGATCATACACCCATCAGGTGACTGACCATGCACTGATCACGTGGCTATCATGCACTGATCACTAGACTGATCATGCACTGATCACGTCTATATCATGCACTGATCACATGACTGCCCATGCACTGGTCACGTGGATGATCATACACTAATCATGTGACAGATCATGCACTGATCACGTGGCTGATCATGCACTGACACTGTGACTGAGCATGGACTGATCACATGACTATCGTGTAGTGATCACGTGACTTAATGGCGCTGATCATGTGACTGATCATGCACTGATCATGTTTGCTATCATACACTGATCATGTGCCTCTGGAGGCAATAAACAAAGAGCTGAGTAGGCACGAATCAGTCAGCAGGCAATAATCATGGAACTCAGCTGTGAGGAATCATGCTGCTCAGCTGGCAATAATCAAGCAGCTGAGCAGGCAGGAATTACGCAGCACAGCTGACAATTGTCAAGCAGATGACAGGCAGGAATCGTGCAGCTCAGCTGGCAATTGTCAAGCAGATGAGCAGACAGTAATCACGCAGCTCAGCAGGCCCAGATCACGTGACTGAGCATGCACTGTTCACGTGGCTGATCATACACTGATCACGTGATTGATCATGCACTGATCACTTGGATATCATGCACTGATCACGTGGCTGATCATACACTGTTCACGTGTCTGACCATGCACTGATCACGTGGCTGATCATACACTGCTCACGTAACTGATAATGCACTTATCACGTGGCTATCATGCACTGAATACGTGGCTGAACATGCACTGTTCACGTGGCTGATCACACACCTGTCACGTGACATATCATGCACTGATCACCTGGAACTCATGCACTGATCACGTGGCTGATCATACTCTGCTCACGAAACTCATCATGCACACATCACGTGGCTATCATGCACTGCTCACGTGGTTCGTCATGGAATGATCACGAAGCTACCATATACTGGTCACGTGACTGATCATGCACAGATCACGTAAATGATCATGCACTGTTCACGTGACTGATCATGTACTGATCACGTGACTGATAATGCACTGATCACGTGGCTATCATGCTCTGCTCACGTGGCTGATCATGCAACGATCACGTAGCAACCATGTAGTGGTCTCGTGACTGATCATGCACTGATCATGTAATTGATCCTGCACTGATCACGTGGCTCATCACGCACTGATCCGGTGGCTGATCACACACGTATCACGTGACTGGTCATGTACAGATCCCGTGACTAATCATGAAGTGATCACGTGGCTATCCTGCACTGATCACGTGGATATCATGCACTGATCACGTGGCTGATCACACACGTATCACCTGACTGATCATGCACTGATCACGTGGCTATCATGCACTGCTCACGTGGCTGATCATGCGATGATCACGCAACTACCATGTACTGGTCACATGACTGATCATGCACTGATCACGTGACTGATCATGCAGTGATCACGTGGCTGTCATGCACTACTCACGTGGCTGATCATGCAATGATCATGTAGCTACCATGTACAGGTCACGTGAATGATCATACACCCATCAGGTGACTGACCATGCACTGATCACGTGGCTATCATGCACTGATCACTAGACTGATCATGCACTGATCACGTCTATATCATGCACTGATCACATGACTGCCCATGCACTGGTCACGTGGATGATCATACACTAATCATGTGACAGATCATGCACTGATCACGTGGCTGATCATGCACTGACACTGTGACTGAGCATGGACTGATCACATGACTATCGTGTAGTGATCACGTGACTTAATGGCGCTGATCATGTGACTGATCATGCACTGATCATGTTTGCTATCATACACTGATCATGTGCCTCTGGAGGCAATAAACAAAGAGCTGAGTAGGCACGAATCAGTCAGCAGGCAATAATCATGGAACTCAGCTGTGAGGAATCATGCTGCTCAGCTGGCAATAATCAAGCAGCTGAGCAGGCAGGAATTACGCAGCACAGCTGACAATTGTCAAGCAGATGACAGGCAGGAATCGTGCAGCTCAGCTGGCAATTGTCAAGCAGATGAGCAGACAGTAATCACGCAGCTCAGCAGGCCCAGATCACGTGACTGAGCATGCACTGTTCACGTGGCTGATCATACACTGATCACGTGATTGATCATGCACTGATCACTTGGATATCATGCACTGATCACGTGGCTGATCATACACTGTTCACGTGTCTGACCATGCACTGATCACGTGGCTGATCATACACTGCTCACGTAACTGATAATGCACTTATCACGTGGCTATCATGCACTGAATACGTGGCTGAACATGCACTGTTCACGTGGCTGATCACACACCTGTCACGTGACATATCATGCACTGATCACCTGGAACTCATGCACTGATCACGTGGCTGATCATACTCTGCTCACGAAACTCATCATGCACACATCACGTGGCTATCATGCACTGCTCACGTGGTTCGTCATGGAATGATCACGAAGCTACCATATACTGGTCACGTGACTGATCATGCACAGATCACGTAAATGATCATGCACTGTTCACGTGACTGATCATGTACTGATCACGTGACTGATAATGCACTGATCACGTGGCTATCATGCTCTGCTCACGTGGCTGATCATGCAACGATCACGTAGCAACCATGTAGTGGTCTCGTGACTGATCATGCACTGATCATGTAATTGATCCTGCACTGATCACGTGGCTCATCACGCACTGATCCGGTGGCTGATCACACACGTATCACGTGACTGGTCATGTACAGATCCCGTGACTAATCATGAAGTGATCACGTGGCTATCCTGCACTGATCACGTGGATATCATGCACTGATCACGTGGCTGATCACACACGTATCACCTGACTGATCATGCACTGATCACGTGGCTATCATGCACTGCTCACGTGGCTGATCATGCGATGATCACGCAACTACCATGTACTGGTCACATGACTGATCATGCACTGATCACGTGACTGATCATGCAGTGATCACGTGGCTGTCATGCACTACTCACGTGGCTGATCATGCAATGATCATGTAGCTACCATGTACAGGTCACGTGAATGATCATACACCCATCAGGTGACTGATCATGCACTGATCACGTGGCTATCATGCACTGATCACTAGACTGATCATGCACTGATCACGTCTATATCATGCACTGATCACATGACTGCCCATGCACTGGTCACGTGGATGATCATACACTAATCATGTGACAGATCATGCACTGATCACGTGGCTGATCATGCACTGACACTGTGACTGAGCATGGACTGATCACATGACTATCGTGTAGTGATCACGTGACTTAATGGCGCTGATCATGTGACTGATCATGCACTGATCATGTTTGCTATCATACACTGATCATGTGCCTCTGGAGGCAATAAACAAAGAGCTGAGTAGGCACGAATCAGTCAGCAGGCAATAATCATGGAACTCAGCTGTGAGGAATCATGCTGCTCAGCTGGCAATAATCAAGCAGCTGAGCAGGCAGGAATTACGCAGCACAGCTGGCAATTGTCAAGCAGATGACAGGCAGGAATCGTGCAGCTCAGCTGGCAATTGTCAAGCAGATGAGCAGACAGTAATCACGCAGCTCAGCAGGCCCAGATCACGTGACTGAGCATGCACTGTTCACGTGGCTGATCATACACTGATCACGTGATTGATCATGCACTGATCACTTGGATATCATGCACTGATCACGTGGCTGATCATACACTGTTCACGTGTCTGACCATGCACTGATCACGTGGCTGATCATACACTGCTCACGTAACTGATAATGCACTTATCACGTGGCTATCATGCACTGAATACGTGGCTGAACATGCACTGTTCACGTGGCTGATCACACACCTGTCACGTGACATATCATGCACTGATCACCTGGAACTCATGCACTGATCACGTGGCTGATCATACTCTGCTCACGAAACTCATCATGCACACATCACGTGGCTATCATGCACTGCTCACGTGGTTCGTCATGGAATGATCACGAAGCTACCATATACTGGTCACGTGACTGATCATGCACAGATCACGTAAATGATCATGCACTGTTCACGTGACTGATCATGTACTGATCACGTGACTGATAATGCACTGATCACGTGGCTATCATGCTCTGCTCACGTGGCTGATCATGCAACGATCACGTAGCAACCATGTAGTGGTCTCGTGACTGATCATGCACTGATCATGTAATTGATCCTGCACTGATCACGTGGCTCATCACGCACTGATCCGGTGGCTGATCACACACGTATCACGTGACTGGTCATGTACAGATCCCGTGACTAATCATGAAGTGATCACGTGGCTATCCTGCACTGATCACGTGGATATCATGCACTGATCACGTGGCTGATCACACACGTATCACCTGACTGATCATGCACTGATCACGTGGCTATCATGCACTGCTCACGTGGCTGATCATGCGATGATCACGCAACTACCATGTACTGGTCACATGACTGATCATGCACTGATCACGTGACTGATCATGCAGTGATCACGTGGCTGTCATGCACTACTCACGTGGCTGATCATGCAATGATCATGTAGCTACCATGTACAGGTCACGTGAATGATCATACACCCATCAGGTGACTGATCATGCACTGATCACGTGGCTATCATGCACTGATCACTAGACTGATCATGCACTGATCACGTCTATATCATGCACTGATCACATGACTGCCCATGCACTGGTCACGTGGATGATCATACACTAATCATGTGACAGATCATGCACTGATCACGTGGCTGATCATGCACTGACACTGTGACTGAGCATGGACTGATCACATGACTATCGTGTAGTGATCACGTGACTTAATGGCGCTGATCATGTGACTGATCATGCACTGATCATGTTTGCTATCATACACTGATCATGTGCCTCTGGAGGCAATAAACAAAGAGCTGAGTAGGCACGAATCAGTCAGCAGGCAATAATCATGGAACTCAGCTGTGAGGAATCATGCTGCTCAGCTGGCAATAATCAAGCAGCTGAGCAGGCAGGAATTACGCAGCACAGCTGACAATTGTCAAGCAGATGACAGGCAGGAATCGTGCAGCTCAGCTGGCAATTGTCAAGCAGATGAGCAGACAGTAATCACGCAGCTCAGCAGGCCCAGATCACGTGACTGAGCATGCACTGTTCACGTGGCTGATCATACACTGATCACGTGATTGATCATGCACTGATCACTTGGATATCATGCACTGATCACGTGGCTGATCATACACTGTTCACGTGTCTGACCATGCACTGATCACGTGGCTGATCATACACTGCTCACGTAACTGATAATGCACTTATCACGTGGCTATCATGCACTGAATACGTGGCTGAACATGCACTGTTCACGTGGCTGATCACACACCTGTCACGTGACATATCATGCACTGATCACCTGGAACTCATGCACTGATCACGTGGCTGATCATACTCTGCTCACGAAACTCATCATGCACACATCACGTGGCTATCATGCACTGCTCACGTGGTTCGTCATGGAATGATCACGAAGCTACCATATACTGGTCACGTGACTGATCATGCACAGATCACGTAAATGATCATGCACTGTTCACGTGACTGATCATGTACTGATCACGTGACTGATAATGCACTGATCACGTGGCTATCATGCTCTGCTCACGTGGCTGATCATGCAACGATCACGTAGCAACCATGTAGTGGTCTCGTGACTGATCATGCACTGATCATGTAATTGATCCTGCACTGATCACGTGGCTCATCACGCACTGATCCGGTGGCTGATCACACACGTATCACGTGACTGGTCATGTACAGATCCCGTGACTAATCATGAAGTGATCACGTGGCTATCCTGCACTGATCACGTGGATATCATGCACTGATCACGTGGCTGATCACACACGTATCACCTGACTGATCATGCACTGATCACGTGGCTATCATGCACTGCTCACGTGGCTGATCATGCGATGATCACGCAACTACCATGTACTGGTCACATGACTGATCATGCACTGATCACGTGACTGATCATGCAGTGATCACGTGGCTGTCATGCACTACTCACGTGGCTGATCATGCAATGATCATGTAGCTACCATGTACAGGTCACGTGAATGATCATACACCCATCAGGTGACTGATCATGCACTGATCACGTGGCTATCATGCACTGATCACTAGACTGATCATGCACTGATCACGTCTATATCATGCACTGATCACATGACTGCCCATGCACTGGTCACGTGGATGATCATACACTAATCATGTGACAGATCATGCACTGATCACGTGGCTGATCATGCACTGACACTGTGACTGAGCATGGACTGATCACATGACTATCGTGTAGTGATCACGTGACTTAATGGCGCTGATCATGTGACTGATCATGCACTGATCATGTTTGCTATCATACACTGATCATGTGCCTCTGGAGGCAATAAACAAAGAGCTGAGTAGGCACGAATCAGTCAGCAGGCAATAATCATGGAACTCAGCTGTGAGGAATCATGCTGCTCAGCTGGCAATAATCAAGCAGCTGAGCAGGCAGGAATTACGCAGCACAGCTGACAATTGTCAAGCAGATGACAGGCAGGAATCGTGCAGCTCAGCTGGCAATTGTCAAGCAGATGAGCAGACAGTAATCACGCAGCTCAGCAGGCCCAGATCACGTGACTGAGCATGCACTGTTCACGTGGCTGATCATACACTGATCACGTGATTGATCATGCACTGATCACTTGGATATCATGCACTGATCACGTGGCTGATCATACACTGTTCACGTGTCTGACCATGCACTGATCACGTGGCTGATCATACACTGCTCACGTAACTGATAATGCACTTATCACGTGGCTATCATGCACTGAATACGTGGCTGAACATGCACTGTTCACGTGGCTGATCACACACCTGTCACGTGACATATCATGCACTGATCACCTGGAACTCATGCACTGATCACGTGGCTGATCATACTCTGCTCACGAAACTCATCATGCACACATCACGTGGCTATCATGCACTGCTCACGTGGTTCGTCATGGAATGATCACGAAGCTACCATATACTGGTCACGTGACTGATCATGCACAGATCACGTAAATGATCATGCACTGTTCACGTGACTGATCATGTACTGATCACGTGACTGATAATGCACTGATCACGTGGCTATCATGCTCTGCTCACGTGGCTGATCATGCAACGATCACGTAGCAACCATGTAGTGGTCTCGTGACTGATCATGCACTGATCATGTAATTGATCCTGCACTGATCACGTGGCTCATCACGCACTGATCCGGTGGCTGATCACACACGTATCACGTGACTGGTCATGTACAGATCCCGTGACTAATCATGAAGTGATCACGTGGCTATCCTGCACTGATCACGTGGATATCATGCACTGATCACGTGGCTGATCACACACGTATCACCTGACTGATCATGCACTGATCACGTGGCTATCATGCACTGCTCACGTGGCTGATCATGCGATGATCACGCAACTACCATGTACTGGTCACATGACTGATCATGCACTGATCACGTGACTGATCATGCAGTGATCACGTGGCTGTCATGCACTACTCACGTGGCTGATCATGCAATGATCATGTAGCTACCATGTACAGGTCACGTGAATGATCATACACCCATCAGGTGACTGACCATGCACTGATCACGTGGCTATCATGCACTGATCACTAGACTGATCATGCACTGATCACGTCTATATCATGCACTGATCACATGACTGCCCATGCACTGGTCACGTGGATGATCATACACTAATCATGTGACAGATCATGCACTGATCACGTGGCTGATCATGCACTGACACTGTGACTGAGCATGGACTGATCACATGACTATCGTGTAGTGATCACGTGACTTAATGGCGCTGATCATGTGACTGATCATGCACTGATCATGTTTGCTATCATACACTGATCATGTGCCTCTGGAGGCAATAAACAAAGAGCTGAGTAGGCACGAATCAGTCAGCAGGCAATAATCATGGAACTCAGCTGTGAGGAATCATGCTGCTCAGCTGGCAATAATCAAGCAGCTGAGCAGGCAGGAATTACGCAGCACAGCTGACAATTGTCAAGCAGATGACAGGCAGGAATCGTGCAGCTCAGCTGGCAATTGTCAAGCAGATGAGCAGACAGTAATCACGCAGCTCAGCAGGCCCAGATCACGTGACTGAGCATGCACTGTTCACGTGGCTGATCATACACTGATCACGTGATTGATCATGCACTGATCACTTGGATATCATGCACTGATCACGTGGCTGATCATACACTGTTCACGTGTCTGACCATGCACTGATCACGTGGCTGATCATACACTGCTCACGTAACTGATAATGCACTTATCACGTGGCTATCATGCACTGAATACGTGGCTGAACATGCACTGTTCACGTGGCTGATCACACACCTGTCACGTGACATATCATGCACTGATCACCTGGAACTCATGCACTGATCACGTGGCTGATCATACTCTGCTCACGAAACTCATCATGCACACATCACGTGGCTATCATGCACTGCTCACGTGGTTCGTCATGGAATGATCACGAAGCTACCATATACTGGTCACGTGACTGATCATGCACAGATCACGTAAATGATCATGCACTGTTCACGTGACTGATCATGTACTGATCACGTGACTGATAATGCACTGATCACGTGGCTATCATGCTCTGCTCACGTGGCTGATCATGCAACGATCACGTAGCAACCATGTAGTGGTCTCGTGACTGATCATGCACTGATCATGTAATTGATCCTGCACTGATCACGTGGCTCATCACGCACTGATCCGGTGGCTGATCACACACGTATCACGTGACTGGTCATGTACAGATCCCGTGACTAATCATGAAGTGATCACGTGGCTATCCTGCACTGATCACGTGGATATCATGCACTGATCACGTGGCTGATCACACACGTATCACCTGACTGATCATGCACTGATCACGTGGCTATCATGCACTGCTCACGTGGCTGATCATGCGATGATCACGCAACTACCATGTACTGGTCACATGACTGATCATGCACTGATCACGTGACTGATCATGCAGTGATCACGTGGCTGTCATGCACTACTCACGTGGCTGATCATGCAATGATCATGTAGCTACCATGTACAGGTCACGTGAATGATCATACACCCATCAGGTGACTGATCATGCACTGATCACGTGGCTATCATGCACTGATCACTAGACTGATCATGCACTGATCACGTCTATATCATGCACTGATCACATGACTGCCCATGCACTGGTCACGTGGATGATCATACACTAATCATGTGACAGATCATGCACTGATCACGTGGCTGATCATGCACTGACACTGTGACTGAGCATGGACTGATCACATGACTATCGTGTAGTGATCACGTGACTTAATGGCGCTGATCATGTGACTGATCATGCACTGATCATGTTTGCTATCATACACTGATCATGTGCCTCTGGAGGCAATAAACAAAGAGCTGAGTAGGCACGAATCAGTCAGCAGGCAATAATCATGGAACTCAGCTGTGAGGAATCATGCTGCTCAGCTGGCAATAATCAAGCAGCTGAGCAGGCAGGAATTACGCAGCACAGCTGACAATTGTCAAGCAGATGACAGGCAGGAATCGTGCAGCTCAGCTGGCAATTGTCAAGCAGATGAGCAGACAGTAATCACGCAGCTCAGCAGGCCCAGATCACGTGACTGAGCATGCACTGTTCACGTGGCTGATCATACACTGATCACGTGATTGATCATGCACTGATCACTTGGATATCATGCACTGATCACGTGGCTGATCATACACTGTTCACGTGTCTGACCATGCACTGATCACGTGGCTGATCATACACTGCTCACGTAACTGATAATGCACTTATCACGTGGCTATCATGCACTGAATACGTGGCTGAACATGCACTGTTCACGTGGCTGATCACACACCTGTCACGTGACATATCATGCACTGATCACCTGGAACTCATGCACTGATCACGTGGCTGATCATACTCTGCTCACGAAACTCATCATGCACACATCACGTGGCTATCATGCACTGCTCACGTGGTTCGTCATGGAATGATCACGAAGCTACCATATACTGGTCACGTGACTGATCATGCACAGATCACGTAAATGATCATGCACTGTTCACGTGACTGATCATGTACTGATCACGTGACTGATAATGCACTGATCACGTGGCTATCATGCTCTGCTCACGTGGCTGATCATGCAACGATCACGTAGCAACCATGTAGTGGTCTCGTGACTGATCATGCACTGATCATGTAATTGATCCTGCACTGATCACGTGGCTCATCACGCACTGATCCGGTGGCTGATCACACACGTATCACGTGACTGGTCATGTACAGATCCCGTGACTAATCATGAAGTGATCACGTGGCTATCCTGCACTGATCACGTGGATATCATGCACTGATCACGTGGCTGATCACACACGTATCACCTGACTGATCATGCACTGATCACGTGGCTATCATGCACTGCTCACGTGGCTGATCATGCGATGATCACGCAACTACCATGTACTGGTCACATGACTGATCATGCACTGATCACGTGACTGATCATGCAGTGATCACGTGGCTGTCATGCACTACTCACGTGGCTGATCATGCAATGATCATGTAGCTACCATGTACAGGTCACGTGAATGATCATACACCCATCAGGTGACTGATCATGCACTGATCACGTGGCTATCATGCACTGATCACTAGACTGATCATGCACTGATCACGTCTATATCATGCACTGATCACATGACTGCCCATGCACTGGTCACGTGGATGATCATACACTAATCATGTGACAGATCATGCACTGATCACGTGGCTGATCATGCACTGACACTGTGACTGAGCATGGACTGATCACATGACTATCGTGTAGTGATCACGTGACTTAATGGCGCTGATCATGTGACTGATCATGCACTGATCATGTTTGCTATCATACACTGATCATGTGCCTCTGGAGGCAATAAACAAAGAGCTGAGTAGGCACGAATCAGTCAGCAGGCAATAATCATGGAACTCAGCTGTGAGGAATCATGCTGCTCAGCTGGCAATAATCAAGCAGCTGAGCAGGCAGGAATTACGCAGCACAGCTGACAATTGTCAAGCAGATGACAGGCAGGAATCGTGCAGCTCAGCTGGCAATTGTCAAGCAGATGAGCAGACAGTAATCACGCAGCTCAGCAGGCCCAGATCACGTGACTGAGCATGCACTGTTCACGTGGCTGATCATACACTGATCACGTGATTGATCATGCACTGATCACTTGGATATCATGCACTGATCACGTGGCTGATCATACACTGTTCACGTGTCTGACCATGCACTGATCACGTGGCTGATCATACACTGCTCACGTAACTGATAATGCACTTATCACGTGGCTATCATGCACTGAATACGTGGCTGAACATGCACTGTTCACGTGGCTGATCACACACCTGTCACGTGACATATCATGCACTGATCACCTGGAACTCATGCACTGATCACGTGGCTGATCATACTCTGCTCACGAAACTCATCATGCACACATCACGTGGCTATCATGCACTGCTCACGTGGTTCGTCATGGAATGATCACGAAGCTACCATATACTGGTCACGTGACTGATCATGCACAGATCACGTAAATGATCATGCACTGTTCACGTGACTGATCATGTACTGATCACGTGACTGATAATGCACTGATCACGTGGCTATCATGCTCTGCTCACGTGGCTGATCATGCAACGATCACGTAGCAACCATGTAGTGGTCTCGTGACTGATCATGCACTGATCATGTAATTGATCCTGCACTGATCACGTGGCTCATCACGCACTGATCCGGTGGCTGATCACACACGTATCACGTGACTGGTCATGTACAGATCCCGTGACTAATCATGAAGTGATCACGTGGCTATCCTGCACTGATCACGTGGATATCATGCACTGATCACGTGGCTGATCACACACGTATCACCTGACTGATCATGCACTGATCACGTGGCTATCATGCACTGCTCACGTGGCTGATCATGCGATGATCACGCAACTACCATGTACTGGTCACATGACTGATCATGCACTGATCACGTGACTGATCATGCAGTGATCACGTGGCTGTCATGCACTACTCACGTGGCTGATCATGCAATGATCATGTAGCTACCATGTACAGGTCACGTGAATGATCATACACCCATCAGGTGACTGATCATGCACTGATCACGTGGCTATCATGCACTGATCACTAGACTGATCATGCACTGATCACGTCTATATCATGCACTGATCACATGACTGCCCATGCACTGGTCACGTGGATGATCATACACTAATCATGTGACAGATCATGCACTGATCACGTGGCTGATCATGCACTGACACTGTGACTGAGCATGGACTGATCACATGACTATCGTGTAGTGATCACGTGACTTAATGGCGCTGATCATGTGACTGATCATGCACTGATCATGTTTGCTATCATACACTGATCATGTGCCTCTGGAGGCAATAAACAAAGAGCTGAGTAGGCACGAATCAGTCAGCAGGCAATAATCATGGAACTCAGCTGTGAGGAATCATGCTGCTCAGCTGGCAATAATCAAGCAGCTGAGCAGGCAGGAATTACGCAGCACAGCTGACAATTGTCAAGCAGATGACAGGCAGGAATCGTGCAGCTCAGCTGGCAATTGTCAAGCAGATGAGCAGACAGTAATCACGCAGCTCAGCAGGCCCAGATCACGTGACTGAGCATGCACTGTTCACGTGGCTGATCATACACTGATCACGTGATTGATCATGCACTGATCACTTGGATATCATGCACTGATCACGTGGCTGATCATACACTGTTCACGTGTCTGACCATGCACTGATCACGTGGCTGATCATACACTGCTCACGTAACTGATAATGCACTTATCACGTGGCTATCATGCACTGAATACGTGGCTGAACATGCACTGTTCACGTGGCTGATCACACACCTGTCACGTGACATATCATGCACTGATCACCTGGAACTCATGCACTGATCACGTGGCTGATCATACTCTGCTCACGAAACTCATCATGCACACATCACGTGGCTATCATGCACTGCTCACGTGGTTCGTCATGGAATGATCACGAAGCTACCATATACTGGTCACGTGACTGATCATGCACAGATCACGTAAATGATCATGCACTGTTCACGTGACTGATCATGTACTGATCACGTGACTGATAATGCACTGATCACGTGGCTATCATGCTCTGCTCACGTGGCTGATCATGCAACGATCACGTAGCAACCATGTAGTGGTCTCGTGACTGATCATGCACTGATCATGTAATTGATCCTGCACTGATCACGTGGCTCATCACGCACTGATCCGGTGGCTGATCACACACGTATCACGTGACTGGTCATGTACAGATCCCGTGACTAATCATGAAGTGATCACGTGGCTATCCTGCACTGATCACGTGGATATCATGCACTGATCACGTGGCTGATCACACACGTATCACCTGACTGATCATGCACTGATCACGTGGCTATCATGCACTGCTCACGTGGCTGATCATGCGATGATCACGCAACTACCATGTACTGGTCACATGACTGATCATGCACTGATCACGTGACTGATCATGCAGTGATCACGTGGCTGTCATGCACTACTCACGTGGCTGATCATGCAATGATCATGTAGCTACCATGTACAGGTCACGTGAATGATCATACACCCATCAGGTGACTGATCATGCACTGATCACGTGGCTATCATGCACTGATCACTAGACTGATCATGCACTGATCACGTCTATATCATGCACTGATCACATGACTGCCCATGCACTGGTCACGTGGATGATCATACACTAATCATGTGACAGATCATGCACTGATCACGTGGCTGATCATGCACTGACACTGTGACTGAGCATGGACTGATCACATGACTATCGTGTAGTGATCACGTGACTTAATGGCGCTGATCATGTGACTGATCATGCACTGATCATGTTTGCTATCATACACTGATCATGTGCCTCTGGAGGCAATAAACAAAGAGCTGAGTAGGCACGAATCAGTCAGCAGGCAATAATCATGGAACTCAGCTGTGAGGAATCATGCTGCTCAGCTGGCAATAATCAAGCAGCTGAGCAGGCAGGAATTACGCAGCACAGCTGACAATTGTCAAGCAGATGACAGGCAGGAATCGTGCAGCTCAGCTGGCAATTGTCAAGCAGATGAGCAGACAGTAATCACGCAGCTCAGCAGGCCCAGATCACGTGACTGAGCATGCACTGTTCACGTGGCTGATCATACACTGATCACGTGATTGATCATGCACTGATCACTTGGATATCATGCACTGATCACGTGGCTGATCATACACTGTTCACGTGTCTGACCATGCACTGATCACGTGGCTGATCATACACTGCTCACGTAACTGATAATGCACTTATCACGTGGCTATCATGCACTGAATACGTGGCTGAACATGCACTGTTCACGTGGCTGATCACACACCTGTCACGTGACATATCATGCACTGATCACCTGGAACTCATGCACTGATCACGTGGCTGATCATACTCTGCTCACGAAACTCATCATGCACACATCACGTGGCTATCATGCACTGCTCACGTGGTTCGTCATGGAATGATCACGAAGCTACCATATACTGGTCACGTGACTGATCATGCACAGATCACGTAAATGATCATGCACTGTTCACGTGACTGATCATGTACTGATCACGTGACTGATAATGCACTGATCACGTGGCTATCATGCTCTGCTCACGTGGCTGATCATGCAACGATCACGTAGCAACCATGTAGTGGTCTCGTGACTGATCATGCACTGATCATGTAATTGATCCTGCACTGATCACGTGGCTCATCACGCACTGATCCGGTGGCTGATCACACACGTATCACGTGACTGGTCATGTACAGATCCCGTGACTAATCATGAAGTGATCACGTGGCTATCCTGCACTGATCACGTGGATATCATGCACTGATCACGTGGCTGATCACACACGTATCACCTGACTGATCATGCACTGATCACGTGGCTATCATGCACTGCTCACGTGGCTGATCATGCGATGATCACGCAACTACCATGTACTGGTCACATGACTGATCATGCACTGATCACGTGACTGATCATGCAGTGATCACGTGGCTGTCATGCACTACTCACGTGGCTGATCATGCAATGATCATGTAGCTACCATGTACAGGTCACGTGAATGATCATACACCCATCAGGTGACTGACCATGCACTGATCACGTGGCTATCATGCACTGATCACTAGACTGATCATGCACTGATCACGTCTATATCATGCACTGATCACATGACTGCCCATGCACTGGTCACGTGGATGATCATACACTAATCATGTGACAGATCATGCACTGATCACGTGGCTGATCATGCACTGACACTGTGACTGAGCATGGACTGATCACATGACTATCGTGTAGTGATCACGTGACTTAATGGCGCTGATCATGTGACTGATCATGCACTGATCATGTTTGCTATCATACACTGATCATGTGCCTCTGGAGGCAATAAACAAAGAGCTGAGTAGGCACGAATCAGTCAGCAGGCAATAATCATGGAACTCAGCTGTGAGGAATCATGCTGCTCAGCTGGCAATAATCAAGCAGCTGAGCAGGCAGGAATTACGCAGCACAGCTGACAATTGTCAAGCAGATGACAGGCAGGAATCGTGCAGCTCAGCTGGCAATTGTCAAGCAGATGAGCAGACAGTAATCACGCAGCTCAGCAGGCCCAGATCACGTGACTGAGCATGCACTGTTCACGTGGCTGATCATACACTGATCACGTGATTGATCATGCACTGATCACTTGGATATCATGCACTGATCACGTGGCTGATCATACACTGTTCACGTGTCTGACCATGCACTGATCACGTGGCTGATCATACACTGCTCACGTAACTGATAATGCACTTATCACGTGGCTATCATGCACTGAATACGTGGCTGAACATGCACTGTTCACGTGGCTGATCACACACCTGTCACGTGACATATCATGCACTGATCACCTGGAACTCATGCACTGATCACGTGGCTGATCATACTCTGCTCACGAAACTCATCATGCACACATCACGTGGCTATCATGCACTGCTCACGTGGTTCGTCATGGAATGATCACGAAGCTACCATATACTGGTCACGTGACTGATCATGCACAGATCACGTAAATGATCATGCACTGTTCACGTGACTGATCATGTACTGATCACGTGACTGATAATGCACTGATCACGTGGCTATCATGCTCTGCTCACGTGGCTGATCATGCAACGATCACGTAGCAACCATGTAGTGGTCTCGTGACTGATCATGCACTGATCATGTAATTGATCCTGCACTGATCACGTGGCTCATCACGCACTGATCCGGTGGCTGATCACACACGTATCACGTGACTGGTCATGTACAGATCCCGTGACTAATCATGAAGTGATCACGTGGCTATCCTGCACTGATCACGTGGATATCATGCACTGATCACGTGGCTGATCACACACGTATCACCTGACTGATCATGCACTGATCACGTGGCTATCATGCACTGCTCACGTGGCTGATCATGCGATGATCACGCAACTACCATGTACTGGTCACATGACTGATCATGCACTGATCACGTGACTGATCATGCAGTGATCACGTGGCTGTCATGCACTACTCACGTGGCTGATCATGCAATGATCATGTAGCTACCATGTACAGGTCACGTGAATGATCATACACCCATCAGGTGACTGATCATGCACTGATCACGTGGCTATCATGCACTGATCACTAGACTGATCATGCACTGATCACGTCTATATCATGCACTGATCACATGACTGCCCATGCACTGGTCACGTGGATGATCATACACTAATCATGTGACAGATCATGCACTGATCACGTGGCTGATCATGCACTGACACTGTGACTGAGCATGGACTGATCACATGACTATCGTGTAGTGATCACGTGACTTAATGGCGCTGATCATGTGACTGATCATGCACTGATCATGTTTGCTATCATACACTGATCATGTGCCTCTGGAGGCAATAAACAAAGAGCTGAGTAGGCACGAATCAGTCAGCAGGCAATAATCATGGAACTCAGCTGTGAGGAATCATGCTGCTCAGCTGGCAATAATCAAGCAGCTGAGCAGGCAGGAATTACGCAGCACAGCTGACAATTGTCAAGCAGATGACAGGCAGGAATCGTGCAGCTCAGCTGGCAATTGTCAAGCAGATGAGCAGACAGTAATCACGCAGCTCAGCAGGCCCAGATCACGTGACTGAGCATGCACTGTTCACGTGGCTGATCATACACTGATCACGTGATTGATCATGCACTGATCACTTGGATATCATGCACTGATCACGTGGCTGATCATACACTGTTCACGTGTCTGACCATGCACTGATCACGTGGCTGATCATACACTGCTCACGTAACTGATAATGCACTTATCACGTGGCTATCATGCACTGAATACGTGGCTGAACATGCACTGTTCACGTGGCTGATCACACACCTGTCACGTGACATATCATGCACTGATCACCTGGAACTCATGCACTGATCACGTGGCTGATCATACTCTGCTCACGAAACTCATCATGCACACATCACGTGGCTATCATGCACTGCTCACGTGGTTCGTCATGGAATGATCACGAAGCTACCATATACTGGTCACGTGACTGATCATGCACAGATCACGTAAATGATCATGCACTGTTCACGTGACTGATCATGTACTGATCACGTGACTGATAATGCACTGATCACGTGGCTATCATGCTCTGCTCACGTGGCTGATCATGCAACGATCACGTAGCAACCATGTAGTGGTCTCGTGACTGATCATGCACTGATCATGTAATTGATCCTGCACTGATCACGTGGCTCATCACGCACTGATCCGGTGGCTGATCACACACGTATCACGTGACTGGTCATGTACAGATCCCGTGACTAATCATGAAGTGATCACGTGGCTATCCTGCACTGATCACGTGGATATCATGCACTGATCACGTGGCTGATCACACACGTATCACCTGACTGATCATGCACTGATCACGTGGCTATCATGCACTGCTCACGTGGCTGATCATGCGATGATCACGCAACTACCATGTACTGGTCACATGACTGATCATGCACTGATCACGTGACTGATCATGCAGTGATCACGTGGCTGTCATGCACTACTCACGTGGCTGATCATGCAATGATCATGTAGCTACCATGTACAGGTCACGTGAATGATCATACACCCATCAGGTGACTGATCATGCACTGATCACGTGGCTATCATGCACTGATCACTAGACTGATCATGCACTGATCACGTCTATATCATGCACTGATCACATGACTGCCCATGCACTGGTCACGTGGATGATCATACACTAATCATGTGACAGATCATGCACTGATCACGTGGCTGATCATGCACTGACACTGTGACTGAGCATGGACTGATCACATGACTATCGTGTAGTGATCACGTGACTTAATGGCGCTGATCATGTGACTGATCATGCACTGATCATGTTTGCTATCATACACTGATCATGTGCCTCTGGAGGCAATAAACAAAGAGCTGAGTAGGCACGAATCAGTCAGCAGGCAATAATCATGGAACTCAGCTGTGAGGAATCATGCTGCTCAGCTGGCAATAATCAAGCAGCTGAGCAGGCAGGAATTACGCAGCACAGCTGACAATTGTCAAGCAGATGACAGGCAGGAATCGTGCAGCTCAGCTGGCAATTGTCAAGCAGATGAGCAGACAGTAATCACGCAGCTCAGCAGGCCCAGATCACGTGACTGAGCATGCACTGTTCACGTGGCTGATCATACACTGATCACGTGATTGATCATGCACTGATCACTTGGATATCATGCACTGATCACGTGGCTGATCATACACTGTTCACGTGTCTGACCATGCACTGATCACGTGGCTGATCATACACTGCTCACGTAACTGATAATGCACTTATCACGTGGCTATCATGCACTGAATACGTGGCTGAACATGCACTGTTCACGTGGCTGATCACACACCTGTCACGTGACATATCATGCACTGATCACCTGGAACTCATGCACTGATCACGTGGCTGATCATACTCTGCTCACGAAACTCATCATGCACACATCACGTGGCTATCATGCACTGCTCACGTGGTTCGTCATGGAATGATCACGAAGCTACCATATACTGGTCACGTGACTGATCATGCACAGATCACGTAAATGATCATGCACTGTTCACGTGACTGATCATGTACTGATCACGTGACTGATAATGCACTGATCACGTGGCTATCATGCTCTGCTCACGTGGCTGATCATGCAACGATCACGTAGCAACCATGTAGTGGTCTCGTGACTGATCATGCACTGATCATGTAATTGATCCTGCACTGATCACGTGGCTCATCACGCACTGATCCGGTGGCTGATCACACACGTATCACGTGACTGGTCATGTACAGATCCCGTGACTAATCATGAAGTGATCACGTGGCTATCCTGCACTGATCACGTGGATATCATGCACTGATCACGTGGCTGATCACACACGTATCACCTGACTGATCATGCACTGATCACGTGGCTATCATGCACTGCTCACGTGGCTGATCATGCGATGATCACGCAACTACCATGTACTGGTCACATGACTGATCATGCACTGATCACGTGACTGATCATGCAGTGATCACGTGGCTGTCATGCACTACTCACGTGGCTGATCATGCAATGATCATGTAGCTACCATGTACAGGTCACGTGAATGATCATACACCCATCAGGTGACTGATCATGCACTGATCACGTGGCTATCATGCACTGATCACTAGACTGATCATGCACTGATCACGTCTATATCATGCACTGATCACATGACTGCCCATGCACTGGTCACGTGGATGATCATACACTAATCATGTGACAGATCATGCACTGATCACGTGGCTGATCATGCACTGACACTGTGACTGAGCATGGACTGATCACATGACTATCGTGTAGTGATCACGTGACTTAATGGCGCTGATCATGTGACTGATCATGCACTGATCATGTTTGCTATCATACACTGATCATGTGCCTCTGGAGGCAATAAACAAAGAGCTGAGTAGGCACGAATCAGTCAGCAGGCAATAATCATGGAACTCAGCTGTGAGGAATCATGCTGCTCAGCTGGCAATAATCAAGCAGCTGAGCAGGCAGGAATTACGCAGCACAGCTGGCAATTGTCAAGCAGATGACAGGCAGGAATCGTGCAGCTCAGCTGGCAATTGTCAAGCAGATGAGCAGACAGTAATCACGCAGCTCAGCAGGCCCAGATCACGTGACTGAGCATGCACTGTTCACGTGGCTGATCATACACTGATCACGTGATTGATCATGCACTGATCACTTGGATATCATGCACTGATCACGTGGCTGATCATACACTGTTCACGTGTCTGACCATGCACTGATCACGTGGCTGATCATACACTGCTCACGTAACTGATAATGCACTTATCACGTGGCTATCATGCACTGAATACGTGGCTGAACATGCACTGTTCACGTGGCTGATCACACACCTGTCACGTGACATATCATGCACTGATCACCTGGAACTCATGCACTGATCACGTGGCTGATCATACTCTGCTCACGAAACTCATCATGCACACATCACGTGGCTATCATGCACTGCTCACGTGGTTCGTCATGGAATGATCACGAAGCTACCATATACTGGTCACGTGACTGATCATGCACAGATCACGTAAATGATCATGCACTGTTCACGTGACTGATCATGTACTGATCACGTGACTGATAATGCACTGATCACGTGGCTATCATGCTCTGCTCACGTGGCTGATCATGCAACGATCACGTAGCAACCATGTAGTGGTCTCGTGACTGATCATGCACTGATCATGTAATTGATCCTGCACTGATCACGTGGCTCATCACGCACTGATCCGGTGGCTGATCACACACGTATCACGTGACTGGTCATGTACAGATCCCGTGACTAATCATGAAGTGATCACGTGGCTATCCTGCACTGATCACGTGGATATCATGCACTGATCACGTGGCTGATCACACACGTATCACCTGACTGATCATGCACTGATCACGTGGCTATCATGCACTGCTCACGTGGCTGATCATGCGATGATCACGCAACTACCATGTACTGGTCACATGACTGATCATGCACTGATCACGTGACTGATCATGCAGTGATCACGTGGCTGTCATGCACTACTCACGTGGCTGATCATGCAATGATCATGTAGCTACCATGTACAGGTCACGTGAATGATCATACACCCATCAGGTGACTGATCATGCACTGATCACGTGGCTATCATGCACTGATCACTAGACTGATCATGCACTGATCACGTCTATATCATGCACTGATCACATGACTGCCCATGCACTGGTCACGTGGATGATCATACACTAATCATGTGACAGATCATGCACTGATCACGTGGCTGATCATGCACTGACACTGTGACTGAGCATGGACTGATCACATGACTATCGTGTAGTGATCACGTGACTTAATGGCGCTGATCATGTGACTGATCATGCACTGATCATGTTTGCTATCATACACTGATCATGTGCCTCTGGAGGCAATAAACAAAGAGCTGAGTAGGCACGAATCAGTCAGCAGGCAATAATCATGGAACTCAGCTGTGAGGAATCATGCTGCTCAGCTGGCAATAATCAAGCAGCTGAGCAGGCAGGAATTACGCAGCACAGCTGGCAATTGTCAAGCAGATGACAGGCAGGAATCGTGCAGCTCAGCTGGCAATTGTCAAGCAGATGAGCAGACAGTAATCACGCAGCTCAGCAGGCCCAGATCACGTGACTGAGCATGCACTGTTCACGTGGCTGATCATACACTGATCACGTGATTGATCATGCACTGATCACTTGGATATCATGCACTGATCACGTGGCTGATCATACACTGTTCACGTGTCTGACCATGCACTGATCACGTGGCTGATCATACACTGCTCACGTAACTGATAATGCACTTATCACGTGGCTATCATGCACTGAATACGTGGCTGAACATGCACTGTTCACGTGGCTGATCACACACCTGTCACGTGACATATCATGCACTGATCACCTGGAACTCATGCACTGATCACGTGGCTGATCATACTCTGCTCACGAAACTCATCATGCACACATCACGTGGCTATCATGCACTGCTCACGTGGTTCGTCATGGAATGATCACGAAGCTACCATATACTGGTCACGTGACTGATCATGCACAGATCACGTAAATGATCATGCACTGTTCACGTGACTGATCATGTACTGATCACGTGACTGATAATGCACTGATCACGTGGCTATCATGCTCTGCTCACGTGGCTGATCATGCAACGATCACGTAGCAACCATGTAGTGGTCTCGTGACTGATCATGCACTGATCATGTAATTGATCCTGCACTGATCACGTGGCTCATCACGCACTGATCCGGTGGCTGATCACACACGTATCACGTGACTGGTCATGTACAGATCCCGTGACTAATCATGAAGTGATCACGTGGCTATCCTGCACTGATCACGTGGATATCATGCACTGATCACGTGGCTGATCACACACGTATCACCTGACTGATCATGCACTGATCACGTGGCTATCATGCACTGCTCACGTGGCTGATCATGCGATGATCACGCAACTACCATGTACTGGTCACATGACTGATCATGCACTGATCACGTGACTGATCATGCAGTGATCACGTGGCTGTCATGCACTACTCACGTGGCTGATCATGCAATGATCATGTAGCTACCATGTACAGGTCACGTGAATGATCATACACCCATCAGGTGACTGACCATGCACTGATCACGTGGCTATCATGCACTGATCACTAGACTGATCATGCACTGATCACGTCTATATCATGCACTGATCACATGACTGCCCATGCACTGGTCACGTGGATGATCATACACTAATCATGTGACAGATCATGCACTGATCACGTGGCTGATCATGCACTGACACTGTGACTGAGCATGGACTGATCACATGACTATCGTGTAGTGATCACGTGACTTAATGGCGCTGATCATGTGACTGATCATGCACTGATCATGTTTGCTATCATACACTGATCATGTGCCTCTGGAGGCAATAAACAAAGAGCTGAGTAGGCACGAATCAGTCAGCAGGCAATAATCATGGAACTCAGCTGTGAGGAATCATGCTGCTCAGCTGGCAATAATCAAGCAGCTGAGCAGGCAGGAATTACGCAGCACAGCTGGCAATTGTCAAGCAGATGACAGGCAGGAATCGTGCAGCTCAGCTGGCAATTGTCAAGCAGATGAGCAGACAGTAATCACGCAGCTCAGCAGGCCCAGATCACGTGACTGAGCATGCACTGTTCACGTGGCTGATCATACACTGATCACGTGATTGATCATGCACTGATCACTTGGATATCATGCACTGATCACGTGGCTGATCATACACTGTTCACGTGTCTGACCATGCACTGATCACGTGGCTGATCATACACTGCTCACGTAACTGATAATGCACTTATCACGTGGCTATCATGCACTGAATACGTGGCTGAACATGCACTGTTCACGTGGCTGATCACACACCTGTCACGTGACATATCATGCACTGATCACCTGGAACTCATGCACTGATCACGTGGCTGATCATACTCTGCTCACGAAACTCATCATGCACACATCACGTGGCTATCATGCACTGCTCACGTGGTTCGTCATGGAATGATCACGAAGCTACCATATACTGGTCACGTGACTGATCATGCACAGATCACGTAAATGATCATGCACTGTTCACGTGACTGATCATGTACTGATCACGTGACTGATAATGCACTGATCACGTGGCTATCATGCTCTGCTCACGTGGCTGATCATGCAACGATCACGTAGCAACCATGTAGTGGTCTCGTGACTGATCATGCACTGATCATGTAATTGATCCTGCACTGATCACGTGGCTCATCACGCACTGATCCGGTGGCTGATCACACACGTATCACGTGACTGGTCATGTACAGATCCCGTGACTAATCATGAAGTGATCACGTGGCTATCCTGCACTGATCACGTGGATATCATGCACTGATCACGTGGCTGATCACACACGTATCACCTGACTGATCATGCACTGATCACGTGGCTATCATGCACTGCTCACGTGGCTGATCATGCGATGATCACGCAACTACCATGTACTGGTCACATGACTGATCATGCACTGATCACGTGACTGATCATGCAGTGATCACGTGGCTGTCATGCACTACTCACGTGGCTGATCATGCAATGATCATGTAGCTACCATGTACAGGTCACGTGAATGATCATACACCCATCAGGTGACTGACCATGCACTGATCACGTGGCTATCATGCACTGATCACTAGACTGATCATGCACTGATCACGTCTATATCATGCACTGATCACATGACTGCCCATGCACTGGTCACGTGGATGATCATACACTAATCATGTGACAGATCATGCACTGATCACGTGGCTGATCATGCACTGACACTGTGACTGAGCATGGACTGATCACATGACTATCGTGTAGTGATCACGTGACTTAATGGCGCTGATCATGTGACTGATCATGCACTGATCATGTTTGCTATCATACACTGATCATGTGCCTCTGGAGGCAATAAACAAAGAGCTGAGTAGGCACGAATCAGTCAGCAGGCAATAATCATGGAACTCAGCTGTGAGGAATCATGCTGCTCAGCTGGCAATAATCAAGCAGCTGAGCAGGCAGGAATTACGCAGCACAGCTGACAATTGTCAAGCAGATGACAGGCAGGAATCGTGCAGCTCAGCTGGCAATTGTCAAGCAGATGAGCAGACAGTAATCACGCAGCTCAGCAGGCCCAGATCACGTGACTGAGCATGCACTGTTCACGTGGCTGATCATACACTGATCACGTGATTGATCATGCACTGATCACTTGGATATCATGCACTGATCACGTGGCTGATCATACACTGTTCACGTGTCTGACCATGCACTGATCACGTGGCTGATCATACACTGCTCACGTAACTGATAATGCACTTATCACGTGGCTATCATGCACTGAATACGTGGCTGAACATGCACTGTTCACGTGGCTGATCACACACCTGTCACGTGACATATCATGCACTGATCACCTGGAACTCATGCACTGATCACGTGGCTGATCATACTCTGCTCACGAAACTCATCATGCACACATCACGTGGCTATCATGCACTGCTCACGTGGTTCGTCATGGAATGATCACGAAGCTACCATATACTGGTCACGTGACTGATCATGCACAGATCACGTAAATGATCATGCACTGTTCACGTGACTGATCATGTACTGATCACGTGACTGATAATGCACTGATCACGTGGCTATCATGCTCTGCTCACGTGGCTGATCATGCAACGATCACGTAGCAACCATGTAGTGGTCTCGTGACTGATCATGCACTGATCATGTAATTGATCCTGCACTGATCACGTGGCTCATCACGCACTGATCCGGTGGCTGATCACACACGTATCACGTGACTGGTCATGTACAGATCCCGTGACTAATCATGAAGTGATCACGTGGCTATCCTGCACTGATCACGTGGATATCATGCACTGATCACGTGGCTGATCACACACGTATCACCTGACTGATCATGCACTGATCACGTGGCTATCATGCACTGCTCACGTGGCTGATCATGCGATGATCACGCAACTACCATGTACTGGTCACATGACTGATCATGCACTGATCACGTGACTGATCATGCAGTGATCACGTGGCTGTCATGCACTACTCACGTGGCTGATCATGCAATGATCATGTAGCTACCATGTACAGGTCACGTGAATGATCATACACCCATCAGGTGACTGATCATGCACTGATCACGTGGCTATCATGCACTGATCACTAGACTGATCATGCACTGATCACGTCTATATCATGCACTGATCACATGACTGCCCATGCACTGGTCACGTGGATGATCATACACTAATCATGTGACAGATCATGCACTGATCACGTGGCTGATCATGCACTGACACTGTGACTGAGCATGGACTGATCACATGACTATCGTGTAGTGATCACGTGACTTAATGGCGCTGATCATGTGACTGATCATGCACTGATCATGTTTGCTATCATACACTGATCATGTGCCTCTGGAGGCAATAAACAAAGAGCTGAGTAGGCACGAATCAGTCAGCAGGCAATAATCATGGAACTCAGCTGTGAGGAATCATGCTGCTCAGCTGGCAATAATCAAGCAGCTGAGCAGGCAGGAATTACGCAGCACAGCTGACAATTGTCAAGCAGATGACAGGCAGGAATCGTGCAGCTCAGCTGGCAATTGTCAAGCAGATGAGCAGACAGTAATCACGCAGCTCAGCAGGCCCAGATCACGTGACTGAGCATGCACTGTTCACGTGGCTGATCATACACTGATCACGTGATTGATCATGCACTGATCACTTGGATATCATGCACTGATCACGTGGCTGATCATACACTGTTCACGTGTCTGACCATGCACTGATCACGTGGCTGATCATACACTGCTCACGTAACTGATAATGCACTTATCACGTGGCTATCATGCACTGAATACGTGGCTGAACATGCACTGTTCACGTGGCTGATCACACACCTGTCACGTGACATATCATGCACTGATCACCTGGAACTCATGCACTGATCACGTGGCTGATCATACTCTGCTCACGAAACTCATCATGCACACATCACGTGGCTATCATGCACTGCTCACGTGGTTCGTCATGGAATGATCACGAAGCTACCATATACTGGTCACGTGACTGATCATGCACAGATCACGTAAATGATCATGCACTGTTCACGTGACTGATCATGTACTGATCACGTGACTGATAATGCACTGATCACGTGGCTATCATGCTCTGCTCACGTGGCTGATCATGCAACGATCACGTAGCAACCATGTAGTGGTCTCGTGACTGATCATGCACTGATCATGTAATTGATCCTGCACTGATCACGTGGCTCATCACGCACTGATCCGGTGGCTGATCACACACGTATCACGTGACTGGTCATGTACAGATCCCGTGACTAATCATGAAGTGATCACGTGGCTATCCTGCACTGATCACGTGGATATCATGCACTGATCACGTGGCTGATCACACACGTATCACCTGACTGATCATGCACTGATCACGTGGCTATCATGCACTGCTCACGTGGCTGATCATGCGATGATCACGCAACTACCATGTACTGGTCACATGACTGATCATGCACTGATCACGTGACTGATCATGCAGTGATCACGTGGCTGTCATGCACTACTCACGTGGCTGATCATGCAATGATCATGTAGCTACCATGTACAGGTCACGTGAATGATCATACACCCATCAGGTGACTGACCATGCACTGATCACGTGGCTATCATGCACTGATCACTAGACTGATCATGCACTGATCACGTCTATATCATGCACTGATCACATGACTGCCCATGCACTGGTCACGTGGATGATCATACACTAATCATGTGACAGATCATGCACTGATCACGTGGCTGATCATGCACTGACACTGTGACTGAGCATGGACTGATCACATGACTATCGTGTAGTGATCACGTGACTTAATGGCGCTGATCATGTGACTGATCATGCACTGATCATGTTTGCTATCATACACTGATCATGTGCCTCTGGAGGCAATAAACAAAGAGCTGAGTAGGCACGAATCAGTCAGCAGGCAATAATCATGGAACTCAGCTGTGAGGAATCATGCTGCTCAGCTGGCAATAATCAAGCAGCTGAGCAGGCAGGAATTACGCAGCACAGCTGACAATTGTCAAGCAGATGACAGGCAGGAATCGTGCAGCTCAGCTGGCAATTGTCAAGCAGATGAGCAGACAGTAATCACGCAGCTCAGCAGGCCCAGATCACGTGACTGAGCATGCACTGTTCACGTGGCTGATCATACACTGATCACGTGATTGATCATGCACTGATCACTTGGATATCATGCACTGATCACGTGGCTGATCATACACTGTTCACGTGTCTGACCATGCACTGATCACGTGGCTGATCATACACTGCTCACGTAACTGATAATGCACTTATCACGTGGCTATCATGCACTGAATACGTGGCTGAACATGCACTGTTCACGTGGCTGATCACACACCTGTCACGTGACATATCATGCACTGATCACCTGGAACTCATGCACTGATCACGTGGCTGATCATACTCTGCTCACGAAACTCATCATGCACACATCACGTGGCTATCATGCACTGCTCACGTGGTTCGTCATGGAATGATCACGAAGCTACCATATACTGGTCACGTGACTGATCATGCACAGATCACGTAAATGATCATGCACTGTTCACGTGACTGATCATGTACTGATCACGTGACTGATAATGCACTGATCACGTGGCTATCATGCTCTGCTCACGTGGCTGATCATGCAACGATCACGTAGCAACCATGTAGTGGTCTCGTGACTGATCATGCACTGATCATGTAATTGATCCTGCACTGATCACGTGGCTCATCACGCACTGATCCGGTGGCTGATCACACACGTATCACGTGACTGGTCATGTACAGATCCCGTGACTAATCATGAAGTGATCACGTGGCTATCCTGCACTGATCACGTGGATATCATGCACTGATCACGTGGCTGATCACACACGTATCACCTGACTGATCATGCACTGATCACGTGGCTATCATGCACTGCTCACGTGGCTGATCATGCGATGATCACGCAACTACCATGTACTGGTCACATGACTGATCATGCACTGATCACGTGACTGATCATGCAGTGATCACGTGGCTGTCATGCACTACTCACGTGGCTGATCATGCAATGATCATGTAGCTACCATGTACAGGTCACGTGAATGATCATACACCCATCAGGTGACTGACCATGCACTGATCACGTGGCTATCATGCACTGATCACTAGACTGATCATGCACTGATCACGTCTATATCATGCACTGATCACATGACTGCCCATGCACTGGTCACGTGGATGATCATACACTAATCATGTGACAGATCATGCACTGATCACGTGGCTGATCATGCACTGACACTGTGACTGAGCATGGACTGATCACATGACTATCGTGTAGTGATCACGTGACTTAATGGCGCTGATCATGTGACTGATCATGCACTGATCATGTTTGCTATCATACACTGATCATGTGCCTCTGGAGGCAATAAACAAAGAGCTGAGTAGGCACGAATCAGTCAGCAGGCAATAATCATGGAACTCAGCTGTGAGGAATCATGCTGCTCAGCTGGCAATAATCAAGCAGCTGAGCAGGCAGGAATTACGCAGCACAGCTGACAATTGTCAAGCAGATGACAGGCAGGAATCGTGCAGCTCAGCTGGCAATTGTCAAGCAGATGAGCAGACAGTAATCACGCAGCTCAGCAGGCCCAGATCACGTGACTGAGCATGCACTGTTCACGTGGCTGATCATACACTGATCACGTGATTGATCATGCACTGATCACTTGGATATCATGCACTGATCACGTGGCTGATCATACACTGTTCACGTGTCTGACCATGCACTGATCACGTGGCTGATCATACACTGCTCACGTAACTGATAATGCACTTATCACGTGGCTATCATGCACTGAATACGTGGCTGAACATGCACTGTTCACGTGGCTGATCACACACCTGTCACGTGACATATCATGCACTGATCACCTGGAACTCATGCACTGATCACGTGGCTGATCATACTCTGCTCACGAAACTCATCATGCACACATCACGTGGCTATCATGCACTGCTCACGTGGTTCGTCATGGAATGATCACGAAGCTACCATATACTGGTCACGTGACTGATCATGCACAGATCACGTAAATGATCATGCACTGTTCACGTGACTGATCATGTACTGATCACGTGACTGATAATGCACTGATCACGTGGCTATCATGCTCTGCTCACGTGGCTGATCATGCAACGATCACGTAGCAACCATGTAGTGGTCTCGTGACTGATCATGCACTGATCATGTAATTGATCCTGCACTGATCACGTGGCTCATCACGCACTGATCCGGTGGCTGATCACACACGTATCACGTGACTGGTCATGTACAGATCCCGTGACTAATCATGAAGTGATCACGTGGCTATCCTGCACTGATCACGTGGATATCATGCACTGATCACGTGGCTGATCACACACGTATCACCTGACTGATCATGCACTGATCACGTGGCTATCATGCACTGCTCACGTGGCTGATCATGCGATGATCACGCAACTACCATGTACTGGTCACATGACTGATCATGCACTGATCACGTGACTGATCATGCAGTGATCACGTGGCTGTCATGCACTACTCACGTGGCTGATCATGCAATGATCATGTAGCTACCATGTACAGGTCACGTGAATGATCATACACCCATCAGGTGACTGACCATGCACTGATCACGTGGCTATCATGCACTGATCACTAGACTGATCATGCACTGATCACGTCTATATCATGCACTGATCACATGACTGCCCATGCACTGGTCACGTGGATGATCATACACTAATCATGTGACAGATCATGCACTGATCACGTGGCTGATCATGCACTGACACTGTGACTGAGCATGGACTGATCACATGACTATCGTGTAGTGATCACGTGACTTAATGGCGCTGATCATGTGACTGATCATGCACTGATCATGTTTGCTATCATACACTGATCATGTGCCTCTGGAGGCAATAAACAAAGAGCTGAGTAGGCACGAATCAGTCAGCAGGCAATAATCATGGAACTCAGCTGTGAGGAATCATGCTGCTCAGCTGGCAATAATCAAGCAGCTGAGCAGGCAGGAATTACGCAGCACAGCTGACAATTGTCAAGCAGATGACAGGCAGGAATCGTGCAGCTCAGCTGGCAATTGTCAAGCAGATGAGCAGACAGTAATCACGCAGCTCAGCAGGCCCAGATCACGTGACTGAGCATGCACTGTTCACGTGGCTGATCATACACTGATCACGTGATTGATCATGCACTGATCACTTGGATATCATGCACTGATCACGTGGCTGATCATACACTGTTCACGTGTCTGACCATGCACTGATCACGTGGCTGATCATACACTGCTCACGTAACTGATAATGCACTTATCACGTGGCTATCATGCACTGAATACGTGGCTGAACATGCACTGTTCACGTGGCTGATCACACACCTGTCACGTGACATATCATGCACTGATCACCTGGAACTCATGCACTGATCACGTGGCTGATCATACTCTGCTCACGAAACTCATCATGCACACATCACGTGGCTATCATGCACTGCTCACGTGGTTCGTCATGGAATGATCACGAAGCTACCATATACTGGTCACGTGACTGATCATGCACAGATCACGTAAATGATCATGCACTGTTCACGTGACTGATCATGTACTGATCACGTGACTGATAATGCACTGATCACGTGGCTATCATGCTCTGCTCACGTGGCTGATCATGCAACGATCACGTAGCAACCATGTAGTGGTCTCGTGACTGATCATGCACTGATCATGTAATTGATCCTGCACTGATCACGTGGCTCATCACGCACTGATCCGGTGGCTGATCACACACGTATCACGTGACTGGTCATGTACAGATCCCGTGACTAATCATGAAGTGATCACGTGGCTATCCTGCACTGATCACGTGGATATCATGCACTGATCACGTGGCTGATCACACACGTATCACCTGACTGATCATGCACTGATCACGTGGCTATCATGCACTGCTCACGTGGCTGATCATGCGATGATCACGCAACTACCATGTACTGGTCACATGACTGATCATGCACTGATCACGTGACTGATCATGCAGTGATCACGTGGCTGTCATGCACTACTCACGTGGCTGATCATGCAATGATCATGTAGCTACCATGTACAGGTCACGTGAATGATCATACACCCATCAGGTGACTGATCATGCACTGATCACGTGGCTATCATGCACTGATCACTAGACTGATCATGCACTGATCACGTCTATATCATGCACTGATCACATGACTGCCCATGCACTGGTCACGTGGATGATCATACACTAATCATGTGACAGATCATGCACTGATCACGTGGCTGATCATGCACTGACACTGTGACTGAGCATGGACTGATCACATGACTATCGTGTAGTGATCACGTGACTTAATGGCGCTGATCATGTGACTGATCATGCACTGATCATGTTTGCTATCATACACTGATCATGTGCCTCTGGAGGCAATAAACAAAGAGCTGAGTAGGCACGAATCAGTCAGCAGGCAATAATCATGGAACTCAGCTGTGAGGAATCATGCTGCTCAGCTGGCAATAATCAAGCAGCTGAGCAGGCAGGAATTACGCAGCACAGCTGACAATTGTCAAGCAGATGACAGGCAGGAATCGTGCAGCTCAGCTGGCAATTGTCAAGCAGATGAGCAGACAGTAATCACGCAGCTCAGCAGGCCCAGATCACGTGACTGAGCATGCACTGTTCACGTGGCTGATCATACACTGATCACGTGATTGATCATGCACTGATCACTTGGATATCATGCACTGATCACGTGGCTGATCATACACTGTTCACGTGTCTGACCATGCACTGATCACGTGGCTGATCATACACTGCTCACGTAACTGATAATGCACTTATCACGTGGCTATCATGCACTGAATACGTGGCTGAACATGCACTGTTCACGTGGCTGATCACACACCTGTCACGTGACATATCATGCACTGATCACCTGGAACTCATGCACTGATCACGTGGCTGATCATACTCTGCTCACGAAACTCATCATGCACACATCACGTGGCTATCATGCACTGCTCACGTGGTTCGTCATGGAATGATCACGAAGCTACCATATACTGGTCACGTGACTGATCATGCACAGATCACGTAAATGATCATGCACTGTTCACGTGACTGATCATGTACTGATCACGTGACTGATAATGCACTGATCACGTGGCTATCATGCTCTGCTCACGTGGCTGATCATGCAACGATCACGTAGCAACCATGTAGTGGTCTCGTGACTGATCATGCACTGATCATGTAATTGATCCTGCACTGATCACGTGGCTCATCACGCACTGATCCGGTGGCTGATCACACACGTATCACGTGACTGGTCATGTACAGATCCCGTGACTAATCATGAAGTGATCACGTGGCTATCCTGCACTGATCACGTGGATATCATGCACTGATCACGTGGCTGATCACACACGTATCACCTGACTGATCATGCACTGATCACGTGGCTATCATGCACTGCTCACGTGGCTGATCATGCGATGATCACGCAACTACCATGTACTGGTCACATGACTGATCATGCACTGATCACGTGACTGATCATGCAGTGATCACGTGGCTGTCATGCACTACTCACGTGGCTGATCATGCAATGATCATGTAGCTACCATGTACAGGTCACGTGAATGATCATACACCCATCAGGTGACTGACCATGCACTGATCACGTGGCTATCATGCACTGATCACTAGACTGATCATGCACTGATCACGTCTATATCATGCACTGATCACATGACTGCCCATGCACTGGTCACGTGGATGATCATACACTAATCATGTGACAGATCATGCACTGATCACGTGGCTGATCATGCACTGACACTGTGACTGAGCATGGACTGATCACATGACTATCGTGTAGTGATCACGTGACTTAATGGCGCTGATCATGTGACTGATCATGCACTGATCATGTTTGCTATCATACACTGATCATGTGCCTCTGGAGGCAATAAACAAAGAGCTGAGTAGGCACGAATCAGTCAGCAGGCAATAATCATGGAACTCAGCTGTGAGGAATCATGCTGCTCAGCTGGCAATAATCAAGCAGCTGAGCAGGCAGGAATTACGCAGCACAGCTGGCAATTGTCAAGCAGATGACAGGCAGGAATCGTGCAGCTCAGCTGGCAATTGTCAAGCAGATGAGCAGACAGTAATCACGCAGCTCAGCAGGCCCAGATCACGTGACTGAGCATGCACTGTTCACGTGGCTGATCATACACTGATCACGTGATTGATCATGCACTGATCACTTGGATATCATGCACTGATCACGTGGCTGATCATACACTGTTCACGTGTCTGACCATGCACTGATCACGTGGCTGATCATACACTGCTCACGTAACTGATAATGCACTTATCACGTGGCTATCATGCACTGAATACGTGGCTGAACATGCACTGTTCACGTGGCTGATCACACACCTGTCACGTGACATATCATGCACTGATCACCTGGAACTCATGCACTGATCACGTGGCTGATCATACTCTGCTCACGAAACTCATCATGCACACATCACGTGGCTATCATGCACTGCTCACGTGGTTCGTCATGGAATGATCACGAAGCTACCATATACTGGTCACGTGACTGATCATGCACAGATCACGTAAATGATCATGCACTGTTCACGTGACTGATCATGTACTGATCACGTGACTGATAATGCACTGATCACGTGGCTATCATGCTCTGCTCACGTGGCTGATCATGCAACGATCACGTAGCAACCATGTAGTGGTCTCGTGACTGATCATGCACTGATCATGTAATTGATCCTGCACTGATCACGTGGCTCATCACGCACTGATCCGGTGGCTGATCACACACGTATCACGTGACTGGTCATGTACAGATCCCGTGACTAATCATGAAGTGATCACGTGGCTATCCTGCACTGATCACGTGGATATCATGCACTGATCACGTGGCTGATCACACACGTATCACCTGACTGATCATGCACTGATCACGTGGCTATCATGCACTGCTCACGTGGCTGATCATGCGATGATCACGCAACTACCATGTACTGGTCACATGACTGATCATGCACTGATCACGTGACTGATCATGCAGTGATCACGTGGCTGTCATGCACTACTCACGTGGCTGATCATGCAATGATCATGTAGCTACCATGTACAGGTCACGTGAATGATCATACACCCATCAGGTGACTGACCATGCACTGATCACGTGGCTATCATGCACTGATCACTAGACTGATCATGCACTGATCACGTCTATATCATGCACTGATCACATGACTGCCCATGCACTGGTCACGTGGATGATCATACACTAATCATGTGACAGATCATGCACTGATCACGTGGCTGATCATGCACTGACACTGTGACTGAGCATGGACTGATCACATGACTATCGTGTAGTGATCACGTGACTTAATGGCGCTGATCATGTGACTGATCATGCACTGATCATGTTTGCTATCATACACTGATCATGTGCCTCTGGAGGCAATAAACAAAGAGCTGAGTAGGCACGAATCAGTCAGCAGGCAATAATCATGGAACTCAGCTGTGAGGAATCATGCTGCTCAGCTGGCAATAATCAAGCAGCTGAGCAGGCAGGAATTACGCAGCACAGCTGGCAATTGTCAAGCAGATGACAGGCAGGAATCGTGCAGCTCAGCTGGCAATTGTCAAGCAGATGAGCAGACAGTAATCACGCAGCTCAGCAGGCCCAGATCACGTGACTGAGCATGCACTGTTCACGTGGCTGATCATACACTGATCACGTGATTGATCATGCACTGATCACTTGGATATCATGCACTGATCACGTGGCTGATCATACACTGTTCACGTGTCTGACCATGCACTGATCACGTGGCTGATCATACACTGCTCACGTAACTGATAATGCACTTATCACGTGGCTATCATGCACTGAATACGTGGCTGAACATGCACTGTTCACGTGGCTGATCACACACCTGTCACGTGACATATCATGCACTGATCACCTGGAACTCATGCACTGATCACGTGGCTGATCATACTCTGCTCACGAAACTCATCATGCACACATCACGTGGCTATCATGCACTGCTCACGTGGTTCGTCATGGAATGATCACGAAGCTACCATATACTGGTCACGTGACTGATCATGCACAGATCACGTAAATGATCATGCACTGTTCACGTGACTGATCATGTACTGATCACGTGACTGATAATGCACTGATCACGTGGCTATCATGCTCTGCTCACGTGGCTGATCATGCAACGATCACGTAGCAACCATGTAGTGGTCTCGTGACTGATCATGCACTGATCATGTAATTGATCCTGCACTGATCACGTGGCTCATCACGCACTGATCCGGTGGCTGATCACACACGTATCACGTGACTGGTCATGTACAGATCCCGTGACTAATCATGAAGTGATCACGTGGCTATCCTGCACTGATCACGTGGATATCATGCACTGATCACGTGGCTGATCACACACGTATCACCTGACTGATCATGCACTGATCACGTGGCTATCATGCACTGCTCACGTGGCTGATCATGCGATGATCACGCAACTACCATGTACTGGTCACATGACTGATCATGCACTGATCACGTGACTGATCATGCAGTGATCACGTGGCTGTCATGCACTACTCACGTGGCTGATCATGCAATGATCATGTAGCTACCATGTACAGGTCACGTGAATGATCATACACCCATCAGGTGACTGACCATGCACTGATCACGTGGCTATCATGCACTGATCACTAGACTGATCATGCACTGATCACGTCTATATCATGCACTGATCACATGACTGCCCATGCACTGGTCACGTGGATGATCATACACTAATCATGTGACAGATCATGCACTGATCACGTGGCTGATCATGCACTGACACTGTGACTGAGCATGGACTGATCACATGACTATCGTGTAGTGATCACGTGACTTAATGGCGCTGATCATGTGACTGATCATGCACTGATCATGTTTGCTATCATACACTGATCATGTGCCTCTGGAGGCAATAAACAAAGAGCTGAGTAGGCACGAATCAGTCAGCAGGCAATAATCATGGAACTCAGCTGTGAGGAATCATGCTGCTCAGCTGGCAATAATCAAGCAGCTGAGCAGGCAGGAATTACGCAGCACAGCTGGCAATTGTCAAGCAGATGACAGGCAGGAATCGTGCAGCTCAGCTGGCAATTGTCAAGCAGATGAGCAGACAGTAATCACGCAGCTCAGCAGGCCCAGATCACGTGACTGAGCATGCACTGTTCACGTGGCTGATCATACACTGATCACGTGATTGATCATGCACTGATCACTTGGATATCATGCACTGATCACGTGGCTGATCATACACTGTTCACGTGTCTGACCATGCACTGATCACGTGGCTGATCATACACTGCTCACGTAACTGATAATGCACTTATCACGTGGCTATCATGCACTGAATACGTGGCTGAACATGCACTGTTCACGTGGCTGATCACACACCTGTCACGTGACATATCATGCACTGATCACCTGGAACTCATGCACTGATCACGTGGCTGATCATACTCTGCTCACGAAACTCATCATGCACACATCACGTGGCTATCATGCACTGCTCACGTGGTTCGTCATGGAATGATCACGAAGCTACCATATACTGGTCACGTGACTGATCATGCACAGATCACGTAAATGATCATGCACTGTTCACGTGACTGATCATGTACTGATCACGTGACTGATAATGCACTGATCACGTGGCTATCATGCTCTGCTCACGTGGCTGATCATGCAACGATCACGTAGCAACCATGTAGTGGTCTCGTGACTGATCATGCACTGATCATGTAATTGATC
This sequence comes from Bos javanicus, assembly GCF_032452875.1. NCBI lineage: Eukaryota > Metazoa > Chordata > Mammalia > Artiodactyla > Bovidae > Bos > Bos javanicus. The sequence continues at coordinate 174,032 of NW_026893953.1, forward strand.
CTGCACTGATCACGTGGCTCATCACGCACTGATCCGGTGGCTGATCACACACGTATCACGTGACTGGTCATGTACAGATCCCGTGACTAATCATGAAGTGATCACGTGGCTATCCTGCACTGATCACGTGGATATCATGCACTGATCACGTGGCTGATCACACACGTATCACCTGACTGATCATGCACTGATCACGTGGCTATCATGCACTGCTCACGTGGCTGATCATGCGATGATCACGCAACTACCATGTACTGGTCACATGACTGATCATGCACTGATCACGTGACTGATCATGCAGTGATCACGTGGCTGTCATGCACTACTCACGTGGCTGATCATGCAATGATCATGTAGCTACCATGTACAGGTCACGTGAATGATCATACACCCATCAGGTGACTGATCATGCACTGATCACGTGGCTATCATGCACTGATCACTAGACTGATCATGCACTGATCACGTCTATATCATGCACTGATCACATGACTGCCCATGCACTGGTCACGTGGATGATCATACACTAATCATGTGACAGATCATGCACTGATCACGTGGCTGATCATGCACTGACACTGTGACTGAGCATGGACTGATCACATGACTATCGTGTAGTGATCACGTGACTTAATGGCGCTGATCATGTGACTGATCATGCACTGATCATGTTTGCTATCATACACTGATCATGTGCCTCTGGAGGCAATAAACAAAGAGCTGAGTAGGCACGAATCAGTCAGCAGGCAATAATCATGGAACTCAGCTGTGAGGAATCATGCTGCTCAGCTGGCAATAATCAAGCAGCTGAGCAGGCAGGAATTACGCAGCACAGCTGACAATTGTCAAGCAGATGACAGGCAGGAATCGTGCAGCTCAGCTGGCAATTGTCAAGCAGATGAGCAGACAGTAATCACGCAGCTCAGCAGGCCCAGATCACGTGACTGAGCATGCACTGTTCACGTGGCTGATCATACACTGATCACGTGATTGATCATGCACTGATCACTTGGATATCATGCACTGATCACGTGGCTGATCATACACTGTTCACGTGTCTGACCATGCACTGATCACGTGGCTGATCATACACTGCTCACGTAACTGATAATGCACTTATCACGTGGCTATCATGCACTGAATACGTGGCTGAACATGCACTGTTCACGTGGCTGATCACACACCTGTCACGTGACATATCATGCACTGATCACCTGGAACTCATGCACTGATCACGTGGCTGATCATACTCTGCTCACGAAACTCATCATGCACACATCACGTGGCTATCATGCACTGCTCACGTGGTTCGTCATGGAATGATCACGAAGCTACCATATACTGGTCACGTGACTGATCATGCACAGATCACGTAAATGATCATGCACTGTTCACGTGACTGATCATGTACTGATCACGTGACTGATAATGCACTGATCACGTGGCTATCATGCTCTGCTCACGTGGCTGATCATGCAACGATCACGTAGCAACCATGTAGTGGTCTCGTGACTGATCATGCACTGATCATGTAATTGATCCTGCACTGATCACGTGGCTCATCACGCACTGATCCGGTGGCTGATCACACACGTATCACGTGACTGGTCATGTACAGATCCCGTGACTAATCATGAAGTGATCACGTGGCTATCCTGCACTGATCACGTGGATATCATGCACTGATCACGTGGCTGATCACACACGTATCACCTGACTGATCATGCACTGATCACGTGGCTATCATGCACTGCTCACGTGGCTGATCATGCGATGATCACGCAACTACCATGTACTGGTCACATGACTGATCATGCACTGATCACGTGACTGATCATGCAGTGATCACGTGGCTGTCATGCACTACTCACGTGGCTGATCATGCAATGATCATGTAGCTACCATGTACAGGTCACGTGAATGATCATACACCCATCAGGTGACTGATCATGCACTGATCACGTGGCTATCATGCACTGATCACTAGACTGATCATGCACTGATCACGTCTATATCATGCACTGATCACATGACTGCCCATGCACTGGTCACGTGGATGATCATACACTAATCATGTGACAGATCATGCACTGATCACGTGGCTGATCATGCACTGACACTGTGACTGAGCATGGACTGATCACATGACTATCGTGTAGTGATCACGTGACTTAATGGCGCTGATCATGTGACTGATCATGCACTGATCATGTTTGCTATCATACACTGATCATGTGCCTCTGGAGGCAATAAACAAAGAGCTGAGTAGGCACGAATCAGTCAGCAGGCAATAATCATGGAACTCAGCTGTGAGGAATCATGCTGCTCAGCTGGCAATAATCAAGCAGCTGAGCAGGCAGGAATTACGCAGCACAGCTGACAATTGTCAAGCAGATGACAGGCAGGAATCGTGCAGCTCAGCTGGCAATTGTCAAGCAGATGAGCAGACAGTAATCACGCAGCTCAGCAGGCCCAGATCACGTGACTGAGCATGCACTGTTCACGTGGCTGATCATACACTGATCACGTGATTGATCATGCACTGATCACTTGGATATCATGCACTGATCACGTGGCTGATCATACACTGTTCACGTGTCTGACCATGCACTGATCACGTGGCTGATCATACACTGCTCACGTAACTGATAATGCACTTATCACGTGGCTATCATGCACTGAATACGTGGCTGAACATGCACTGTTCACGTGGCTGATCACACACCTGTCACGTGACATATCATGCACTGATCACCTGGAACTCATGCACTGATCACGTGGCTGATCATACTCTGCTCACGAAACTCATCATGCACACATCACGTGGCTATCATGCACTGCTCACGTGGTTCGTCATGGAATGATCACGAAGCTACCATATACTGGTCACGTGACTGATCATGCACAGATCACGTAAATGATCATGCACTGTTCACGTGACTGATCATGTACTGATCACGTGACTGATAATGCACTGATCACGTGGCTATCATGCTCTGCTCACGTGGCTGATCATGCAACGATCACGTAGCAACCATGTAGTGGTCTCGTGACTGATCATGCACTGATCATGTAATTGATCCTGCACTGATCACGTGGCTCATCACGCACTGATCCGGTGGCTGATCACACACGTATCACGTGACTGGTCATGTACAGATCCCGTGACTAATCATGAAGTGATCACGTGGCTATCCTGCACTGATCACGTGGATATCATGCACTGATCACGTGGCTGATCACACACGTATCACCTGACTGATCATGCACTGATCACGTGGCTATCATGCACTGCTCACGTGGCTGATCATGCGATGATCACGCAACTACCATGTACTGGTCACATGACTGATCATGCACTGATCACGTGACTGATCATGCAGTGATCACGTGGCTGTCATGCACTACTCACGTGGCTGATCATGCAATGATCATGTAGCTACCATGTACAGGTCACGTGAATGATCATACACCCATCAGGTGACTGACCATGCACTGATCACGTGGCTATCATGCACTGATCACTAGACTGATCATGCACTGATCACGTCTATATCATGCACTGATCACATGACTGCCCATGCACTGGTCACGTGGATGATCATACACTAATCATGTGACAGATCATGCACTGATCACGTGGCTGATCATGCACTGACACTGTGACTGAGCATGGACTGATCACATGACTATCGTGTAGTGATCACGTGACTTAATGGCGCTGATCATGTGACTGATCATGCACTGATCATGTTTGCTATCATACACTGATCATGTGCCTCTGGAGGCAATAAACAAAGAGCTGAGTAGGCACGAATCAGTCAGCAGGCAATAATCATGGAACTCAGCTGTGAGGAATCATGCTGCTCAGCTGGCAATAATCAAGCAGCTGAGCAGGCAGGAATTACGCAGCACAGCTGGCAATTGTCAAGCAGATGACAGGCAGGAATCGTGCAGCTCAGCTGGCAATTGTCAAGCAGATGAGCAGACAGTAATCACGCAGCTCAGCAGGCCCAGATCACGTGACTGAGCATGCACTGTTCACGTGGCTGATCATACACTGATCACGTGATTGATCATGCACTGATCACTTGGATATCATGCACTGATCACGTGGCTGATCATACACTGTTCACGTGTCTGACCATGCACTGATCACGTGGCTGATCATACACTGCTCACGTAACTGATAATGCACTTATCACGTGGCTATCATGCACTGAATACGTGGCTGAACATGCACTGTTCACGTGGCTGATCACACACCTGTCACGTGACATATCATGCACTGATCACCTGGAACTCATGCACTGATCACGTGGCTGATCATACTCTGCTCACGAAACTCATCATGCACACATCACGTGGCTATCATGCACTGCTCACGTGGTTCGTCATGGAATGATCACGAAGCTACCATATACTGGTCACGTGACTGATCATGCACAGATCACGTAAATGATCATGCACTGTTCACGTGACTGATCATGTACTGATCACGTGACTGATAATGCACTGATCACGTGGCTATCATGCTCTGCTCACGTGGCTGATCATGCAACGATCACGTAGCAACCATGTAGTGGTCTCGTGACTGATCATGCACTGATCATGTAATTGATCCTGCACTGATCACGTGGCTCATCACGCACTGATCCGGTGGCTGATCACACACGTATCACGTGACTGGTCATGTACAGATCCCGTGACTAATCATGAAGTGATCACGTGGCTATCCTGCACTGATCACGTGGATATCATGCACTGATCACGTGGCTGATCACACACGTATCACCTGACTGATCATGCACTGATCACGTGGCTATCATGCACTGCTCACGTGGCTGATCATGCGATGATCACGCAACTACCATGTACTGGTCACATGACTGATCATGCACTGATCACGTGACTGATCATGCAGTGATCACGTGGCTGTCATGCACTACTCACGTGGCTGATCATGCAATGATCATGTAGCTACCATGTACAGGTCACGTGAATGATCATACACCCATCAGGTGACTGATCATGCACTGATCACGTGGCTATCATGCACTGATCACTAGACTGATCATGCACTGATCACGTCTATATCATGCACTGATCACATGACTGCCCATGCACTGGTCACGTGGATGATCATACACTAATCATGTGACAGATCATGCACTGATCACGTGGCTGATCATGCACTGACACTGTGACTGAGCATGGACTGATCACATGACTATCGTGTAGTGATCACGTGACTTAATGGCGCTGATCATGTGACTGATCATGCACTGATCATGTTTGCTATCATACACTGATCATGTGCCTCTGGAGGCAATAAACAAAGAGCTGAGTAGGCACGAATCAGTCAGCAGGCAATAATCATGGAACTCAGCTGTGAGGAATCATGCTGCTCAGCTGGCAATAATCAAGCAGCTGAGCAGGCAGGAATTACGCAGCACAGCTGACAATTGTCAAGCAGATGACAGGCAGGAATCGTGCAGCTCAGCTGGCAATTGTCAAGCAGATGAGCAGACAGTAATCACGCAGCTCAGCAGGCCCAGATCACGTGACTGAGCATGCACTGTTCACGTGGCTGATCATACACTGATCACGTGATTGATCATGCACTGATCACTTGGATATCATGCACTGATCACGTGGCTGATCATACACTGTTCACGTGTCTGACCATGCACTGATCACGTGGCTGATCATACACTGCTCACGTAACTGATAATGCACTTATCACGTGGCTATCATGCACTGAATACGTGGCTGAACATGCACTGTTCACGTGGCTGATCACACACCTGTCACGTGACATATCATGCACTGATCACCTGGAACTCATGCACTGATCACGTGGCTGATCATACTCTGCTCACGAAACTCATCATGCACACATCACGTGGCTATCATGCACTGCTCACGTGGTTCGTCATGGAATGATCACGAAGCTACCATATACTGGTCACGTGACTGATCATGCACAGATCACGTAAATGATCATGCACTGTTCACGTGACTGATCATGTACTGATCACGTGACTGATAATGCACTGATCACGTGGCTATCATGCTCTGCTCACGTGGCTGATCATGCAACGATCACGTAGCAACCATGTAGTGGTCTCGTGACTGATCATGCACTGATCATGTAATTGATCCTGCACTGATCACGTGGCTCATCACGCACTGATCCGGTGGCTGATCACACACGTATCACGTGACTGGTCATGTACAGATCCCGTGACTAATCATGAAGTGATCACGTGGCTATCCTGCACTGATCACGTGGATATCATGCACTGATCACGTGGCTGATCACACACGTATCACCTGACTGATCATGCACTGATCACGTGGCTATCATGCACTGCTCACGTGGCTGATCATGCGATGATCACGCAACTACCATGTACTGGTCACATGACTGATCATGCACTGATCACGTGACTGATCATGCAGTGATCACGTGGCTGTCATGCACTACTCACGTGGCTGATCATGCAATGATCATGTAGCTACCATGTACAGGTCACGTGAATGATCATACACCCATCAGGTGACTGACCATGCACTGATCACGTGGCTATCATGCACTGATCACTAGACTGATCATGCACTGATCACGTCTATATCATGCACTGATCACATGACTGCCCATGCACTGGTCACGTGGATGATCATACACTAATCATGTGACAGATCATGCACTGATCACGTGGCTGATCATGCACTGACACTGTGACTGAGCATGGACTGATCACATGACTATCGTGTAGTGATCACGTGACTTAATGGCGCTGATCATGTGACTGATCATGCACTGATCATGTTTGCTATCATACACTGATCATGTGCCTCTGGAGGCAATAAACAAAGAGCTGAGTAGGCACGAATCAGTCAGCAGGCAATAATCATGGAACTCAGCTGTGAGGAATCATGCTGCTCAGCTGGCAATAATCAAGCAGCTGAGCAGGCAGGAATTACGCAGCACAGCTGACAATTGTCAAGCAGATGACAGGCAGGAATCGTGCAGCTCAGCTGGCAATTGTCAAGCAGATGAGCAGACAGTAATCACGCAGCTCAGCAGGCCCAGATCACGTGACTGAGCATGCACTGTTCACGTGGCTGATCATACACTGATCACGTGATTGATCATGCACTGATCACTTGGATATCATGCACTGATCACGTGGCTGATCATACACTGTTCACGTGTCTGACCATGCACTGATCACGTGGCTGATCATACACTGCTCACGTAACTGATAATGCACTTATCACGTGGCTATCATGCACTGAATACGTGGCTGAACATGCACTGTTCACGTGGCTGATCACACACCTGTCACGTGACATATCATGCACTGATCACCTGGAACTCATGCACTGATCACGTGGCTGATCATACTCTGCTCACGAAACTCATCATGCACACATCACGTGGCTATCATGCACTGCTCACGTGGTTCGTCATGGAATGATCACGAAGCTACCATATACTGGTCACGTGACTGATCATGCACAGATCACGTAAATGATCATGCACTGTTCACGTGACTGATCATGTACTGATCACGTGACTGATAATGCACTGATCACGTGGCTATCATGCTCTGCTCACGTGGCTGATCATGCAACGATCACGTAGCAACCATGTAGTGGTCTCGTGACTGATCATGCACTGATCATGTAATTGATCCTGCACTGATCACGTGGCTCATCACGCACTGATCCGGTGGCTGATCACACACGTATCACGTGACTGGTCATGTACAGATCCCGTGACTAATCATGAAGTGATCACGTGGCTATCCTGCACTGATCACGTGGATATCATGCACTGATCACGTGGCTGATCACACACGTATCACCTGACTGATCATGCACTGATCACGTGGCTATCATGCACTGCTCACGTGGCTGATCATGCGATGATCACGCAACTACCATGTACTGGTCACATGACTGATCATGCACTGATCACGTGACTGATCATGCAGTGATCACGTGGCTGTCATGCACTACTCACGTGGCTGATCATGCAATGATCATGTAGCTACCATGTACAGGTCACGTGAATGATCATACACCCATCAGGTGACTGACCATGCACTGATCACGTGGCTATCATGCACTGATCACTAGACTGATCATGCACTGATCACGTCTATATCATGCACTGATCACATGACTGCCCATGCACTGGTCACGTGGATGATCATACACTAATCATGTGACAGATCATGCACTGATCACGTGGCTGATCATGCACTGACACTGTGACTGAGCATGGACTGATCACATGACTATCGTGTAGTGATCACGTGACTTAATGGCGCTGATCATGTGACTGATCATGCACTGATCATGTTTGCTATCATACACTGATCATGTGCCTCTGGAGGCAATAAACAAAGAGCTGAGTAGGCACGAATCAGTCAGCAGGCAATAATCATGGAACTCAGCTGTGAGGAATCATGCTGCTCAGCTGGCAATAATCAAGCAGCTGAGCAGGCAGGAATTACGCAGCACAGCTGACAATTGTCAAGCAGATGACAGGCAGGAATCGTGCAGCTCAGCTGGCAATTGTCAAGCAGATGAGCAGACAGTAATCACGCAGCTCAGCAGGCCCAGATCACGTGACTGAGCATGCACTGTTCACGTGGCTGATCATACACTGATCACGTGATTGATCATGCACTGATCACTTGGATATCATGCACTGATCACGTGGCTGATCATACACTGTTCACGTGTCTGACCATGCACTGATCACGTGGCTGATCATACACTGCTCACGTAACTGATAATGCACTTATCACGTGGCTATCATGCACTGAATACGTGGCTGAACATGCACTGTTCACGTGGCTGATCACACACCTGTCACGTGACATATCATGCACTGATCACCTGGAACTCATGCACTGATCACGTGGCTGATCATACTCTGCTCACGAAACTCATCATGCACACATCACGTGGCTATCATGCACTGCTCACGTGGTTCGTCATGGAATGATCACGAAGCTACCATATACTGGTCACGTGACTGATCATGCACAGATCACGTAAATGATCATGCACTGTTCACGTGACTGATCATGTACTGATCACGTGACTGATAATGCACTGATCACGTGGCTATCATGCTCTGCTCACGTGGCTGATCATGCAACGATCACGTAGCAACCATGTAGTGGTCTCGTGACTGATCATGCACTGATCATGTAATTGATCCTGCACTGATCACGTGGCTCATCACGCACTGATCCGGTGGCTGATCACACACGTATCACGTGACTGGTCATGTACAGATCCCGTGACTAATCATGAAGTGATCACGTGGCTATCCTGCACTGATCACGTGGATATCATGCACTGATCACGTGGCTGATCACACACGTATCACCTGACTGATCATGCACTGATCACGTGGCTATCATGCACTGCTCACGTGGCTGATCATGCGATGATCACGCAACTACCATGTACTGGTCACATGACTGATCATGCACTGATCACGTGACTGATCATGCAGTGATCACGTGGCTGTCATGCACTACTCACGTGGCTGATCATGCAATGATCATGTAGCTACCATGTACAGGTCACGTGAATGATCATACACCCATCAGGTGACTGACCATGCACTGATCACGTGGCTATCATGCACTGATCACTAGACTGATCATGCACTGATCACGTCTATATCATGCACTGATCACATGACTGCCCATGCACTGGTCACGTGGATGATCATACACTAATCATGTGACAGATCATGCACTGATCACGTGGCTGATCATGCACTGACACTGTGACTGAGCATGGACTGATCACATGACTATCGTGTAGTGATCACGTGACTTAATGGCGCTGATCATGTGACTGATCATGCACTGATCATGTTTGCTATCATACACTGATCATGTGCCTCTGGAGGCAATAAACAAAGAGCTGAGTAGGCACGAATCAGTCAGCAGGCAATAATCATGGAACTCAGCTGTGAGGAATCATGCTGCTCAGCTGGCAATAATCAAGCAGCTGAGCAGGCAGGAATTACGCAGCACAGCTGACAATTGTCAAGCAGATGACAGGCAGGAATCGTGCAGCTCAGCTGGCAATTGTCAAGCAGATGAGCAGACAGTAATCACGCAGCTCAGCAGGCCCAGATCACGTGACTGAGCATGCACTGTTCACGTGGCTGATCATACACTGATCACGTGATTGATCATGCACTGATCACTTGGATATCATGCACTGATCACGTGGCTGATCATACACTGTTCACGTGTCTGACCATGCACTGATCACGTGGCTGATCATACACTGCTCACGTAACTGATAATGCACTTATCACGTGGCTATCATGCACTGAATACGTGGCTGAACATGCACTGTTCACGTGGCTGATCACACACCTGTCACGTGACATATCATGCACTGATCACCTGGAACTCATGCACTGATCACGTGGCTGATCATACTCTGCTCACGAAACTCATCATGCACACATCACGTGGCTATCATGCACTGCTCACGTGGTTCGTCATGGAATGATCACGAAGCTACCATATACTGGTCACGTGACTGATCATGCACAGATCACGTAAATGATCATGCACTGTTCACGTGACTGATCATGTACTGATCACGTGACTGATAATGCACTGATCACGTGGCTATCATGCTCTGCTCACGTGGCTGATCATGCAACGATCACGTAGCAACCATGTAGTGGTCTCGTGACTGATCATGCACTGATCATGTAATTGATCCTGCACTGATCACGTGGCTCATCACGCACTGATCCGGTGGCTGATCACACACGTATCACGTGACTGGTCATGTACAGATCCCGTGACTAATCATGAAGTGATCACGTGGCTATCCTGCACTGATCACGTGGATATCATGCACTGATCACGTGGCTGATCACACACGTATCACCTGACTGATCATGCACTGATCACGTGGCTATCATGCACTGCTCACGTGGCTGATCATGCGATGATCACGCAACTACCATGTACTGGTCACATGACTGATCATGCACTGATCACGTGACTGATCATGCAGTGATCACGTGGCTGTCATGCACTACTCACGTGGCTGATCATGCAATGATCATGTAGCTACCATGTACAGGTCACGTGAATGATCATACACCCATCAGGTGACTGACCATGCACTGATCACGTGGCTATCATGCACTGATCACTAGACTGATCATGCACTGATCACGTCTATATCATGCACTGATCACATGACTGCCCATGCACTGGTCACGTGGATGATCATACACTAATCATGTGACAGATCATGCACTGATCACGTGGCTGATCATGCACTGACACTGTGACTGAGCATGGACTGATCACATGACTATCGTGTAGTGATCACGTGACTTAATGGCGCTGATCATGTGACTGATCATGCACTGATCATGTTTGCTATCATACACTGATCATGTGCCTCTGGAGGCAATAAACAAAGAGCTGAGTAGGCACGAATCAGTCAGCAGGCAATAATCATGGAACTCAGCTGTGAGGAATCATGCTGCTCAGCTGGCAATAATCAAGCAGCTGAGCAGGCAGGAATTACGCAGCACAGCTGACAATTGTCAAGCAGATGACAGGCAGGAATCGTGCAGCTCAGCTGGCAATTGTCAAGCAGATGAGCAGACAGTAATCACGCAGCTCAGCAGGCCCAGATCACGTGACTGAGCATGCACTGTTCACGTGGCTGATCATACACTGATCACGTGATTGATCATGCACTGATCACTTGGATATCATGCACTGATCACGTGGCTGATCATACACTGTTCACGTGTCTGACCATGCACTGATCACGTGGCTGATCATACACTGCTCACGTAACTGATAATGCACTTATCACGTGGCTATCATGCACTGAATACGTGGCTGAACATGCACTGTTCACGTGGCTGATCACACACCTGTCACGTGACATATCATGCACTGATCACCTGGAACTCATGCACTGATCACGTGGCTGATCATACTCTGCTCACGAAACTCATCATGCACACATCACGTGGCTATCATGCACTGCTCACGTGGTTCGTCATGGAATGATCACGAAGCTACCATATACTGGTCACGTGACTGATCATGCACAGATCACGTAAATGATCATGCACTGTTCACGTGACTGATCATGTACTGATCACGTGACTGATAATGCACTGATCACGTGGCTATCATGCTCTGCTCACGTGGCTGATCATGCAACGATCACGTAGCAACCATGTAGTGGTCTCGTGACTGATCATGCACTGATCATGTAATTGATCCTGCACTGATCACGTGGCTCATCACGCACTGATCCGGTGGCTGATCACACACGTATCACGTGACTGGTCATGTACAGATCCCGTGACTAATCATGAAGTGATCACGTGGCTATCCTGCACTGATCACGTGGATATCATGCACTGATCACGTGGCTGATCACACACGTATCACCTGACTGATCATGCACTGATCACGTGGCTATCATGCACTGCTCACGTGGCTGATCATGCGATGATCACGCAACTACCATGTACTGGTCACATGACTGATCATGCACTGATCACGTGACTGATCATGCAGTGATCACGTGGCTGTCATGCACTACTCACGTGGCTGATCATGCAATGATCATGTAGCTACCATGTACAGGTCACGTGAATGATCATACACCCATCAGGTGACTGACCATGCACTGATCACGTGGCTATCATGCACTGATCACTAGACTGATCATGCACTGATCACGTCTATATCATGCACTGATCACATGACTGCCCATGCACTGGTCACGTGGATGATCATACACTAATCATGTGACAGATCATGCACTGATCACGTGGCTGATCATGCACTGACACTGTGACTGAGCATGGACTGATCACATGACTATCGTGTAGTGATCACGTGACTTAATGGCGCTGATCATGTGACTGATCATGCACTGATCATGTTTGCTATCATACACTGATCATGTGCCTCTGGAGGCAATAAACAAAGAGCTGAGTAGGCACGAATCAGTCAGCAGGCAATAATCATGGAACTCAGCTGTGAGGAATCATGCTGCTCAGCTGGCAATAATCAAGCAGCTGAGCAGGCAGGAATTACGCAGCACAGCTGGCAATTGTCAAGCAGATGACAGGCAGGAATCGTGCAGCTCAGCTGGCAATTGTCAAGCAGATGAGCAGACAGTAATCACGCAGCTCAGCAGGCCCAGATCACGTGACTGAGCATGCACTGTTCACGTGGCTGATCATACACTGATCACGTGATTGATCATGCACTGATCACTTGGATATCATGCACTGATCACGTGGCTGATCATACACTGTTCACGTGTCTGACCATGCACTGATCACGTGGCTGATCATACACTGCTCACGTAACTGATAATGCACTTATCACGTGGCTATCATGCACTGAATACGTGGCTGAACATGCACTGTTCACGTGGCTGATCACACACCTGTCACGTGACATATCATGCACTGATCACCTGGAACTCATGCACTGATCACGTGGCTGATCATACTCTGCTCACGAAACTCATCATGCACACATCACGTGGCTATCATGCACTGCTCACGTGGTTCGTCATGGAATGATCACGAAGCTACCATATACTGGTCACGTGACTGATCATGCACAGATCACGTAAATGATCATGCACTGTTCACGTGACTGATCATGTACTGATCACGTGACTGATAATGCACTGATCACGTGGCTATCATGCTCTGCTCACGTGGCTGATCATGCAACGATCACGTAGCAACCATGTAGTGGTCTCGTGACTGATCATGCACTGATCATGTAATTGATCCTGCACTGATCACGTGGCTCATCACGCACTGATCCGGTGGCTGATCACACACGTATCACGTGACTGGTCATGTACAGATCCCGTGACTAATCATGAAGTGATCACGTGGCTATCCTGCACTGATCACGTGGATATCATGCACTGATCACGTGGCTGATCACACACGTATCACCTGACTGATCATGCACTGATCACGTGGCTATCATGCACTGCTCACGTGGCTGATCATGCGATGATCACGCAACTACCATGTACTGGTCACATGACTGATCATGCACTGATCACGTGACTGATCATGCAGTGATCACGTGGCTGTCATGCACTACTCACGTGGCTGATCATGCAATGATCATGTAGCTACCATGTACAGGTCACGTGAATGATCATACACCCATCAGGTGACTGATCATGCACTGATCACGTGGCTATCATGCACTGATCACTAGACTGATCATGCACTGATCACGTCTATATCATGCACTGATCACATGACTGCCCATGCACTGGTCACGTGGATGATCATACACTAATCATGTGACAGATCATGCACTGATCACGTGGCTGATCATGCACTGACACTGTGACTGAGCATGGACTGATCACATGACTATCGTGTAGTGATCACGTGACTTAATGGCGCTGATCATGTGACTGATCATGCACTGATCATGTTTGCTATCATACACTGATCATGTGCCTCTGGAGGCAATAAACAAAGAGCTGAGTAGGCACGAATCAGTCAGCAGGCAATAATCATGGAACTCAGCTGTGAGGAATCATGCTGCTCAGCTGGCAATAATCAAGCAGCTGAGCAGGCAGGAATTACGCAGCACAGCTGACAATTGTCAAGCAGATGACAGGCAGGAATCGTGCAGCTCAGCTGGCAATTGTCAAGCAGATGAGCAGACAGTAATCACGCAGCTCAGCAGGCCCAGATCACGTGACTGAGCATGCACTGTTCACGTGGCTGATCATACACTGATCACGTGATTGATCATGCACTGATCACTTGGATATCATGCACTGATCACGTGGCTGATCATACACTGTTCACGTGTCTGACCATGCACTGATCACGTGGCTGATCATACACTGCTCACGTAACTGATAATGCACTTATCACGTGGCTATCATGCACTGAATACGTGGCTGAACATGCACTGTTCACGTGGCTGATCACACACCTGTCACGTGACATATCATGCACTGATCACCTGGAACTCATGCACTGATCACGTGGCTGATCATACTCTGCTCACGAAACTCATCATGCACACATCACGTGGCTATCATGCACTGCTCACGTGGTTCGTCATGGAATGATCACGAAGCTACCATATACTGGTCACGTGACTGATCATGCACAGATCACGTAAATGATCATGCACTGTTCACGTGACTGATCATGTACTGATCACGTGACTGATAATGCACTGATCACGTGGCTATCATGCTCTGCTCACGTGGCTGATCATGCAACGATCACGTAGCAACCATGTAGTGGTCTCGTGACTGATCATGCACTGATCATGTAATTGATCCTGCACTGATCACGTGGCTCATCACGCACTGATCCGGTGGCTGATCACACACGTATCACGTGACTGGTCATGTACAGATCCCGTGACTAATCATGAAGTGATCACGTGGCTATCCTGCACTGATCACGTGGATATCATGCACTGATCACGTGGCTGATCACACACGTATCACCTGACTGATCATGCACTGATCACGTGGCTATCATGCACTGCTCACGTGGCTGATCATGCGATGATCACGCAACTACCATGTACTGGTCACATGACTGATCATGCACTGATCACGTGACTGATCATGCAGTGATCACGTGGCTGTCATGCACTACTCACGTGGCTGATCATGCAATGATCATGTAGCTACCATGTACAGGTCACGTGAATGATCATACACCCATCAGGTGACTGACCATGCACTGATCACGTGGCTATCATGCACTGATCACTAGACTGATCATGCACTGATCACGTCTATATCATGCACTGATCACATGACTGCCCATGCACTGGTCACGTGGATGATCATACACTAATCATGTGACAGATCATGCACTGATCACGTGGCTGATCATGCACTGACACTGTGACTGAGCATGGACTGATCACATGACTATCGTGTAGTGATCACGTGACTTAATGGCGCTGATCATGTGACTGATCATGCACTGATCATGTTTGCTATCATACACTGATCATGTGCCTCTGGAGGCAATAAACAAAGAGCTGAGTAGGCACGAATCAGTCAGCAGGCAATAATCATGGAACTCAGCTGTGAGGAATCATGCTGCTCAGCTGGCAATAATCAAGCAGCTGAGCAGGCAGGAATTACGCAGCACAGCTGACAATTGTCAAGCAGATGACAGGCAGGAATCGTGCAGCTCAGCTGGCAATTGTCAAGCAGATGAGCAGACAGTAATCACGCAGCTCAGCAGGCCCAGATCACGTGACTGAGCATGCACTGTTCACGTGGCTGATCATACACTGATCACGTGATTGATCATGCACTGATCACTTGGATATCATGCACTGATCACGTGGCTGATCATACACTGTTCACGTGTCTGACCATGCACTGATCACGTGGCTGATCATACACTGCTCACGTAACTGATAATGCACTTATCACGTGGCTATCATGCACTGAATACGTGGCTGAACATGCACTGTTCACGTGGCTGATCACACACCTGTCACGTGACATATCATGCACTGATCACCTGGAACTCATGCACTGATCACGTGGCTGATCATACTCTGCTCACGAAACTCATCATGCACACATCACGTGGCTATCATGCACTGCTCACGTGGTTCGTCATGGAATGATCACGAAGCTACCATATACTGGTCACGTGACTGATCATGCACAGATCACGTAAATGATCATGCACTGTTCACGTGACTGATCATGTACTGATCACGTGACTGATAATGCACTGATCACGTGGCTATCATGCTCTGCTCACGTGGCTGATCATGCAACGATCACGTAGCAACCATGTAGTGGTCTCGTGACTGATCATGCACTGATCATGTAATTGATCCTGCACTGATCACGTGGCTCATCACGCACTGATCCGGTGGCTGATCACACACGTATCACGTGACTGGTCATGTACAGATCCCGTGACTAATCATGAAGTGATCACGTGGCTATCCTGCACTGATCACGTGGATATCATGCACTGATCACGTGGCTGATCACACACGTATCACCTGACTGATCATGCACTGATCACGTGGCTATCATGCACTGCTCACGTGGCTGATCATGCGATGATCACGCAACTACCATGTACTGGTCACATGACTGATCATGCACTGATCACGTGACTGATCATGCAGTGATCACGTGGCTGTCATGCACTACTCACGTGGCTGATCATGCAATGATCATGTAGCTACCATGTACAGGTCACGTGAATGATCATACACCCATCAGGTGACTGATCATGCACTGATCACGTGGCTATCATGCACTGATCACTAGACTGATCATGCACTGATCACGTCTATATCATGCACTGATCACATGACTGCCCATGCACTGGTCACGTGGATGATCATACACTAATCATGTGACAGATCATGCACTGATCACGTGGCTGATCATGCACTGACACTGTGACTGAGCATGGACTGATCACATGACTATCGTGTAGTGATCACGTGACTTAATGGCGCTGATCATGTGACTGATCATGCACTGATCATGTTTGCTATCATACACTGATCATGTGCCTCTGGAGGCAATAAACAAAGAGCTGAGTAGGCACGAATCAGTCAGCAGGCAATAATCATGGAACTCAGCTGTGAGGAATCATGCTGCTCAGCTGGCAATAATCAAGCAGCTGAGCAGGCAGGAATTACGCAGCACAGCTGACAATTGTCAAGCAGATGACAGGCAGGAATCGTGCAGCTCAGCTGGCAATTGTCAAGCAGATGAGCAGACAGTAATCACGCAGCTCAGCAGGCCCAGATCACGTGACTGAGCATGCACTGTTCACGTGGCTGATCATACACTGATCACGTGATTGATCATGCACTGATCACTTGGATATCATGCACTGATCACGTGGCTGATCATACACTGTTCACGTGTCTGACCATGCACTGATCACGTGGCTGATCATACACTGCTCACGTAACTGATAATGCACTTATCACGTGGCTATCATGCACTGAATACGTGGCTGAACATGCACTGTTCACGTGGCTGATCACACACCTGTCACGTGACATATCATGCACTGATCACCTGGAACTCATGCACTGATCACGTGGCTGATCATACTCTGCTCACGAAACTCATCATGCACACATCACGTGGCTATCATGCACTGCTCACGTGGTTCGTCATGGAATGATCACGAAGCTACCATATACTGGTCACGTGACTGATCATGCACAGATCACGTAAATGATCATGCACTGTTCACGTGACTGATCATGTACTGATCACGTGACTGATAATGCACTGATCACGTGGCTATCATGCTCTGCTCACGTGGCTGATCATGCAACGATCACGTAGCAACCATGTAGTGGTCTCGTGACTGATCATGCACTGATCATGTAATTGATCCTGCACTGATCACGTGGCTCATCACGCACTGATCCGGTGGCTGATCACACACGTATCACGTGACTGGTCATGTACAGATCCCGTGACTAATCATGAAGTGATCACGTGGCTATCCTGCACTGATCACGTGGATATCATGCACTGATCACGTGGCTGATCACACACGTATCACCTGACTGATCATGCACTGATCACGTGGCTATCATGCACTGCTCACGTGGCTGATCATGCGATGATCACGCAACTACCATGTACTGGTCACATGACTGATCATGCACTGATCACGTGACTGATCATGCAGTGATCACGTGGCTGTCATGCACTACTCACGTGGCTGATCATGCAATGATCATGTAGCTACCATGTACAGGTCACGTGAATGATCATACACCCATCAGGTGACTGACCATGCACTGATCACGTGGCTATCATGCACTGATCACTAGACTGATCATGCACTGATCACGTCTATATCATGCACTGATCACATGACTGCCCATGCACTGGTCACGTGGATGATCATACACTAATCATGTGACAGATCATGCACTGATCACGTGGCTGATCATGCACTGACACTGTGACTGAGCATGGACTGATCACATGACTATCGTGTAGTGATCACGTGACTTAATGGCGCTGATCATGTGACTGATCATGCACTGATCATGTTTGCTATCATACACTGATCATGTGCCTCTGGAGGCAATAAACAAAGAGCTGAGTAGGCACGAATCAGTCAGCAGGCAATAATCATGGAACTCAGCTGTGAGGAATCATGCTGCTCAGCTGGCAATAATCAAGCAGCTGAGCAGGCAGGAATTACGCAGCACAGCTGACAATTGTCAAGCAGATGACAGGCAGGAATCGTGCAGCTCAGCTGGCAATTGTCAAGCAGATGAGCAGACAGTAATCACGCAGCTCAGCAGGCCCAGATCACGTGACTGAGCATGCACTGTTCACGTGGCTGATCATACACTGATCACGTGATTGATCATGCACTGATCACTTGGATATCATGCACTGATCACGTGGCTGATCATACACTGTTCACGTGTCTGACCATGCACTGATCACGTGGCTGATCATACACTGCTCACGTAACTGATAATGCACTTATCACGTGGCTATCATGCACTGAATACGTGGCTGAACATGCACTGTTCACGTGGCTGATCACACACCTGTCACGTGACATATCATGCACTGATCACCTGGAACTCATGCACTGATCACGTGGCTGATCATACTCTGCTCACGAAACTCATCATGCACACATCACGTGGCTATCATGCACTGCTCACGTGGTTCGTCATGGAATGATCACGAAGCTACCATATACTGGTCACGTGACTGATCATGCACAGATCACGTAAATGATCATGCACTGTTCACGTGACTGATCATGTACTGATCACGTGACTGATAATGCACTGATCACGTGGCTATCATGCTCTGCTCACGTGGCTGATCATGCAACGATCACGTAGCAACCATGTAGTGGTCTCGTGACTGATCATGCACTGATCATGTAATTGATCCTGCACTGATCACGTGGCTCATCACGCACTGATCCGGTGGCTGATCACACACGTATCACGTGACTGGTCATGTACAGATCCCGTGACTAATCATGAAGTGATCACGTGGCTATCCTGCACTGATCACGTGGATATCATGCACTGATCACGTGGCTGATCACACACGTATCACCTGACTGATCATGCACTGATCACGTGGCTATCATGCACTGCTCACGTGGCTGATCATGCGATGATCACGCAACTACCATGTACTGGTCACATGACTGATCATGCACTGATCACGTGACTGATCATGCAGTGATCACGTGGCTGTCATGCACTACTCACGTGGCTGATCATGCAATGATCATGTAGCTACCATGTACAGGTCACGTGAATGATCATACACCCATCAGGTGACTGACCATGCACTGATCACGTGGCTATCATGCACTGATCACTAGACTGATCATGCACTGATCACGTCTATATCATGCACTGATCACATGACTGCCCATGCACTGGTCACGTGGATGATCATACACTAATCATGTGACAGATCATGCACTGATCACGTGGCTGATCATGCACTGACACTGTGACTGAGCATGGACTGATCACATGACTATCGTGTAGTGATCACGTGACTTAATGGCGCTGATCATGTGACTGATCATGCACTGATCATGTTTGCTATCATACACTGATCATGTGCCTCTGGAGGCAATAAACAAAGAGCTGAGTAGGCACGAATCAGTCAGCAGGCAATAATCATGGAACTCAGCTGTGAGGAATCATGCTGCTCAGCTGGCAATAATCAAGCAGCTGAGCAGGCAGGAATTACGCAGCACAGCTGACAATTGTCAAGCAGATGACAGGCAGGAATCGTGCAGCTCAGCTGGCAATTGTCAAGCAGATGAGCAGACAGTAATCACGCAGCTCAGCAGGCCCAGATCACGTGACTGAGCATGCACTGTTCACGTGGCTGATCATACACTGATCACGTGATTGATCATGCACTGATCACTTGGATATCATGCACTGATCACGTGGCTGATCATACACTGTTCACGTGTCTGACCATGCACTGATCACGTGGCTGATCATACACTGCTCACGTAACTGATAATGCACTTATCACGTGGCTATCATGCACTGAATACGTGGCTGAACATGCACTGTTCACGTGGCTGATCACACACCTGTCACGTGACATATCATGCACTGATCACCTGGAACTCATGCACTGATCACGTGGCTGATCATACTCTGCTCACGAAACTCATCATGCACACATCACGTGGCTATCATGCACTGCTCACGTGGTTCGTCATGGAATGATCACGAAGCTACCATATACTGGTCACGTGACTGATCATGCACAGATCACGTAAATGATCATGCACTGTTCACGTGACTGATCATGTACTGATCACGTGACTGATAATGCACTGATCACGTGGCTATCATGCTCTGCTCACGTGGCTGATCATGCAACGATCACGTAGCAACCATGTAGTGGTCTCGTGACTGATCATGCACTGATCATGTAATTGATCCTGCACTGATCACGTGGCTCATCACGCACTGATCCGGTGGCTGATCACACACGTATCACGTGACTGGTCATGTACAGATCCCGTGACTAATCATGAAGTGATCACGTGGCTATCCTGCACTGATCACGTGGATATCATGCACTGATCACGTGGCTGATCACACACGTATCACCTGACTGATCATGCACTGATCACGTGGCTATCATGCACTGCTCACGTGGCTGATCATGCGATGATCACGCAACTACCATGTACTGGTCACATGACTGATCATGCACTGATCACGTGACTGATCATGCAGTGATCACGTGGCTGTCATGCACTACTCACGTGGCTGATCATGCAATGATCATGTAGCTACCATGTACAGGTCACGTGAATGATCATACACCCATCAGGTGACTGACCATGCACTGATCACGTGGCTATCATGCACTGATCACTAGACTGATCATGCACTGATCACGTCTATATCATGCACTGATCACATGACTGCCCATGCACTGGTCACGTGGATGATCATACACTAATCATGTGACAGATCATGCACTGATCACGTGGCTGATCATGCACTGACACTGTGACTGAGCATGGACTGATCACATGACTATCGTGTAGTGATCACGTGACTTAATGGCGCTGATCATGTGACTGATCATGCACTGATCATGTTTGCTATCATACACTGATCATGTGCCTCTGGAGGCAATAAACAAAGAGCTGAGTAGGCACGAATCAGTCAGCAGGCAATAATCATGGAACTCAGCTGTGAGGAATCATGCTGCTCAGCTGGCAATAATCAAGCAGCTGAGCAGGCAGGAATTACGCAGCACAGCTGACAATTGTCAAGCAGATGACAGGCAGGAATCGTGCAGCTCAGCTGGCAATTGTCAAGCAGATGAGCAGACAGTAATCACGCAGCTCAGCAGGCCCAGATCACGTGACTGAGCATGCACTGTTCACGTGGCTGATCATACACTGATCACGTGATTGATCATGCACTGATCACTTGGATATCATGCACTGATCACGTGGCTGATCATACACTGTTCACGTGTCTGACCATGCACTGATCACGTGGCTGATCATACACTGCTCACGTAACTGATAATGCACTTATCACGTGGCTATCATGCACTGAATACGTGGCTGAACATGCACTGTTCACGTGGCTGATCACACACCTGTCACGTGACATATCATGCACTGATCACCTGGAACTCATGCACTGATCACGTGGCTGATCATACTCTGCTCACGAAACTCATCATGCACACATCACGTGGCTATCATGCACTGCTCACGTGGTTCGTCATGGAATGATCACGAAGCTACCATATACTGGTCACGTGACTGATCATGCACAGATCACGTAAATGATCATGCACTGTTCACGTGACTGATCATGTACTGATCACGTGACTGATAATGCACTGATCACGTGGCTATCATGCTCTGCTCACGTGGCTGATCATGCAACGATCACGTAGCAACCATGTAGTGGTCTCGTGACTGATCATGCACTGATCATGTAATTGATCCTGCACTGATCACGTGGCTCATCACGCACTGATCCGGTGGCTGATCACACACGTATCACGTGACTGGTCATGTACAGATCCCGTGACTAATCATGAAGTGATCACGTGGCTATCCTGCACTGATCACGTGGATATCATGCACTGATCACGTGGCTGATCACACACGTATCACCTGACTGATCATGCACTGATCACGTGGCTATCATGCACTGCTCACGTGGCTGATCATGCGATGATCACGCAACTACCATGTACTGGTCACATGACTGATCATGCACTGATCACGTGACTGATCATGCAGTGATCACGTGGCTGTCATGCACTACTCACGTGGCTGATCATGCAATGATCATGTAGCTACCATGTACAGGTCACGTGAATGATCATACACCCATCAGGTGACTGACCATGCACTGATCACGTGGCTATCATGCACTGATCACTAGACTGATCATGCACTGATCACGTCTATATCATGCACTGATCACATGACTGCCCATGCACTGGTCACGTGGATGATCATACACTAATCATGTGACAGATCATGCACTGATCACGTGGCTGATCATGCACTGACACTGTGACTGAGCATGGACTGATCACATGACTATCGTGTAGTGATCACGTGACTTAATGGCGCTGATCATGTGACTGATCATGCACTGATCATGTTTGCTATCATACACTGATCATGTGCCTCTGGAGGCAATAAACAAAGAGCTGAGTAGGCACGAATCAGTCAGCAGGCAATAATCATGGAACTCAGCTGTGAGGAATCATGCTGCTCAGCTGGCAATAATCAAGCAGCTGAGCAGGCAGGAATTACGCAGCACAGCTGACAATTGTCAAGCAGATGACAGGCAGGAATCGTGCAGCTCAGCTGGCAATTGTCAAGCAGATGAGCAGACAGTAATCACGCAGCTCAGCAGGCCCAGATCACGTGACTGAGCATGCACTGTTCACGTGGCTGATCATACACTGATCACGTGATTGATCATGCACTGATCACTTGGATATCATGCACTGATCACGTGGCTGATCATACACTGTTCACGTGTCTGACCATGCACTGATCACGTGGCTGATCATACACTGCTCACGTAACTGATAATGCACTTATCACGTGGCTATCATGCACTGAATACGTGGCTGAACATGCACTGTTCACGTGGCTGATCACACACCTGTCACGTGACATATCATGCACTGATCACCTGGAACTCATGCACTGATCACGTGGCTGATCATACTCTGCTCACGAAACTCATCATGCACACATCACGTGGCTATCATGCACTGCTCACGTGGTTCGTCATGGAATGATCACGAAGCTACCATATACTGGTCACGTGACTGATCATGCACAGATCACGTAAATGATCATGCACTGTTCACGTGACTGATCATGTACTGATCACGTGACTGATAATGCACTGATCACGTGGCTATCATGCTCTGCTCACGTGGCTGATCATGCAACGATCACGTAGCAACCATGTAGTGGTCTCGTGACTGATCATGCACTGATCATGTAATTGATCCTGCACTGATCACGTGGCTCATCACGCACTGATCCGGTGGCTGATCACACACGTATCACGTGACTGGTCATGTACAGATCCCGTGACTAATCATGAAGTGATCACGTGGCTATCCTGCACTGATCACGTGGATATCATGCACTGATCACGTGGCTGATCACACACGTATCACCTGACTGATCATGCACTGATCACGTGGCTATCATGCACTGCTCACGTGGCTGATCATGCGATGATCACGCAACTACCATGTACTGGTCACATGACTGATCATGCACTGATCACGTGACTGATCATGCAGTGATCACGTGGCTGTCATGCACTACTCACGTGGCTGATCATGCAATGATCATGTAGCTACCATGTACAGGTCACGTGAATGATCATACACCCATCAGGTGACTGATCATGCACTGATCACGTGGCTATCATGCACTGATCACTAGACTGATCATGCACTGATCACGTCTATATCATGCACTGATCACATGACTGCCCATGCACTGGTCACGTGGATGATCATACACTAATCATGTGACAGATCATGCACTGATCACGTGGCTGATCATGCACTGACACTGTGACTGAGCATGGACTGATCACATGACTATCGTGTAGTGATCACGTGACTTAATGGCGCTGATCATGTGACTGATCATGCACTGATCATGTTTGCTATCATACACTGATCATGTGCCTCTGGAGGCAATAAACAAAGAGCTGAGTAGGCACGAATCAGTCAGCAGGCAATAATCATGGAACTCAGCTGTGAGGAATCATGCTGCTCAGCTGGCAATAATCAAGCAGCTGAGCAGGCAGGAATTACGCAGCACAGCTGACAATTGTCAAGCAGATGACAGGCAGGAATCGTGCAGCTCAGCTGGCAATTGTCAAGCAGATGAGCAGACAGTAATCACGCAGCTCAGCAGGCCCAGATCACGTGACTGAGCATGCACTGTTCACGTGGCTGATCATACACTGATCACGTGATTGATCATGCACTGATCACTTGGATATCATGCACTGATCACGTGGCTGATCATACACTGTTCACGTGTCTGACCATGCACTGATCACGTGGCTGATCATACACTGCTCACGTAACTGATAATGCACTTATCACGTGGCTATCATGCACTGAATACGTGGCTGAACATGCACTGTTCACGTGGCTGATCACACACCTGTCACGTGACATATCATGCACTGATCACCTGGAACTCATGCACTGATCACGTGGCTGATCATACTCTGCTCACGAAACTCATCATGCACACATCACGTGGCTATCATGCACTGCTCACGTGGTTCGTCATGGAATGATCACGAAGCTACCATATACTGGTCACGTGACTGATCATGCACAGATCACGTAAATGATCATGCACTGTTCACGTGACTGATCATGTACTGATCACGTGACTGATAATGCACTGATCACGTGGCTATCATGCTCTGCTCACGTGGCTGATCATGCAACGATCACGTAGCAACCATGTAGTGGTCTCGTGACTGATCATGCACTGATCATGTAATTGATCCTGCACTGATCACGTGGCTCATCACGCACTGATCCGGTGGCTGATCACACACGTATCACGTGACTGGTCATGTACAGATCCCGTGACTAATCATGAAGTGATCACGTGGCTATCCTGCACTGATCACGTGGATATCATGCACTGATCACGTGGCTGATCACACACGTATCACCTGACTGATCATGCACTGATCACGTGGCTATCATGCACTGCTCACGTGGCTGATCATGCGATGATCACGCAACTACCATGTACTGGTCACATGACTGATCATGCACTGATCACGTGACTGATCATGCAGTGATCACGTGGCTGTCATGCACTACTCACGTGGCTGATCATGCAATGATCATGTAGCTACCATGTACAGGTCACGTGAATGATCATACACCCATCAGGTGACTGACCATGCACTGATCACGTGGCTATCATGCACTGATCACTAGACTGATCATGCACTGATCACGTCTATATCATGCACTGATCACATGACTGCCCATGCACTGGTCACGTGGATGATCATACACTAATCATGTGACAGATCATGCACTGATCACGTGGCTGATCATGCACTGACACTGTGACTGAGCATGGACTGATCACATGACTATCGTGTAGTGATCACGTGACTTAATGGCGCTGATCATGTGACTGATCATGCACTGATCATGTTTGCTATCATACACTGATCATGTGCCTCTGGAGGCAATAAACAAAGAGCTGAGTAGGCACGAATCAGTCAGCAGGCAATAATCATGGAACTCAGCTGTGAGGAATCATGCTGCTCAGCTGGCAATAATCAAGCAGCTGAGCAGGCAGGAATTACGCAGCACAGCTGACAATTGTCAAGCAGATGACAGGCAGGAATCGTGCAGCTCAGCTGGCAATTGTCAAGCAGATGAGCAGACAGTAATCACGCAGCTCAGCAGGCCCAGATCACGTGACTGAGCATGCACTGTTCACGTGGCTGATCATACACTGATCACGTGATTGATCATGCACTGATCACTTGGATATCATGCACTGATCACGTGGCTGATCATACACTGTTCACGTGTCTGACCATGCACTGATCACGTGGCTGATCATACACTGCTCACGTAACTGATAATGCACTTATCACGTGGCTATCATGCACTGAATACGTGGCTGAACATGCACTGTTCACGTGGCTGATCACACACCTGTCACGTGACATATCATGCACTGATCACCTGGAACTCATGCACTGATCACGTGGCTGATCATACTCTGCTCACGAAACTCATCATGCACACATCACGTGGCTATCATGCACTGCTCACGTGGTTCGTCATGGAATGATCACGAAGCTACCATATACTGGTCACGTGACTGATCATGCACAGATCACGTAAATGATCATGCACTGTTCACGTGACTGATCATGTACTGATCACGTGACTGATAATGCACTGATCACGTGGCTATCATGCTCTGCTCACGTGGCTGATCATGCAACGATCACGTAGCAACCATGTAGTGGTCTCGTGACTGATCATGCACTGATCATGTAATTGATCCTGCACTGATCACGTGGCTCATCACGCACTGATCCGGTGGCTGATCACACACGTATCACGTGACTGGTCATGTACAGATCCCGTGACTAATCATGAAGTGATCACGTGGCTATCCTGCACTGATCACGTGGATATCATGCACTGATCACGTGGCTGATCACACACGTATCACCTGACTGATCATGCACTGATCACGTGGCTATCATGCACTGCTCACGTGGCTGATCATGCGATGATCACGCAACTACCATGTACTGGTCACATGACTGATCATGCACTGATCACGTGACTGATCATGCAGTGATCACGTGGCTGTCATGCACTACTCACGTGGCTGATCATGCAATGATCATGTAGCTACCATGTACAGGTCACGTGAATGATCATACACCCATCAGGTGACTGACCATGCACTGATCACGTGGCTATCATGCACTGATCACTAGACTGATCATGCACTGATCACGTCTATATCATGCACTGATCACATGACTGCCCATGCACTGGTCACGTGGATGATCATACACTAATCATGTGACAGATCATGCACTGATCACGTGGCTGATCATGCACTGACACTGTGACTGAGCATGGACTGATCACATGACTATCGTGTAGTGATCACGTGACTTAATGGCGCTGATCATGTGACTGATCATGCACTGATCATGTTTGCTATCATACACTGATCATGTGCCTCTGGAGGCAATAAACAAAGAGCTGAGTAGGCACGAATCAGTCAGCAGGCAATAATCATGGAACTCAGCTGTGAGGAATCATGCTGCTCAGCTGGCAATAATCAAGCAGCTGAGCAGGCAGGAATTACGCAGCACAGCTGACAATTGTCAAGCAGATGACAGGCAGGAATCGTGCAGCTCAGCTGGCAATTGTCAAGCAGATGAGCAGACAGTAATCACGCAGCTCAGCAGGCCCAGATCACGTGACTGAGCATGCACTGTTCACGTGGCTGATCATACACTGATCACGTGATTGATCATGCACTGATCACTTGGATATCATGCACTGATCACGTGGCTGATCATACACTGTTCACGTGTCTGACCATGCACTGATCACGTGGCTGATCATACACTGCTCACGTAACTGATAATGCACTTATCACGTGGCTATCATGCACTGAATACGTGGCTGAACATGCACTGTTCACGTGGCTGATCACACACCTGTCACGTGACATATCATGCACTGATCACCTGGAACTCATGCACTGATCACGTGGCTGATCATACTCTGCTCACGAAACTCATCATGCACACATCACGTGGCTATCATGCACTGCTCACGTGGTTCGTCATGGAATGATCACGAAGCTACCATATACTGGTCACGTGACTGATCATGCACAGATCACGTAAATGATCATGCACTGTTCACGTGACTGATCATGTACTGATCACGTGACTGATAATGCACTGATCACGTGGCTATCATGCTCTGCTCACGTGGCTGATCATGCAACGATCACGTAGCAACCATGTAGTGGTCTCGTGACTGATCATGCACTGATCATGTAATTGATCCTGCACTGATCACGTGGCTCATCACGCACTGATCCGGTGGCTGATCACACACGTATCACGTGACTGGTCATGTACAGATCCCGTGACTAATCATGAAGTGATCACGTGGCTATCCTGCACTGATCACGTGGATATCATGCACTGATCACGTGGCTGATCACACACGTATCACCTGACTGATCATGCACTGATCACGTGGCTATCATGCACTGCTCACGTGGCTGATCATGCGATGATCACGCAACTACCATGTACTGGTCACATGACTGATCATGCACTGATCACGTGACTGATCATGCAGTGATCACGTGGCTGTCATGCACTACTCACGTGGCTGATCATGCAATGATCATGTAGCTACCATGTACAGGTCACGTGAATGATCATACACCCATCAGGTGACTGATCATGCACTGATCACGTGGCTATCATGCACTGATCACTAGACTGATCATGCACTGATCACGTCTATATCATGCACTGATCACATGACTGCCCATGCACTGGTCACGTGGATGATCATACACTAATCATGTGACAGATCATGCACTGATCACGTGGCTGATCATGCACTGACACTGTGACTGAGCATGGACTGATCACATGACTATCGTGTAGTGATCACGTGACTTAATGGCGCTGATCATGTGACTGATCATGCACTGATCATGTTTGCTATCATACACTGATCATGTGCCTCTGGAGGCAATAAACAAAGAGCTGAGTAGGCACGAATCAGTCAGCAGGCAATAATCATGGAACTCAGCTGTGAGGAATCATGCTGCTCAGCTGGCAATAATCAAGCAGCTGAGCAGGCAGGAATTACGCAGCACAGCTGACAATTGTCAAGCAGATGACAGGCAGGAATCGTGCAGCTCAGCTGGCAATTGTCAAGCAGATGAGCAGACAGTAATCACGCAGCTCAGCAGGCCCAGATCACGTGACTGAGCATGCACTGTTCACGTGGCTGATCATACACTGATCACGTGATTGATCATGCACTGATCACTTGGATATCATGCACTGATCACGTGGCTGATCATACACTGTTCACGTGTCTGACCATGCACTGATCACGTGGCTGATCATACACTGCTCACGTAACTGATAATGCACTTATCACGTGGCTATCATGCACTGAATACGTGGCTGAACATGCACTGTTCACGTGGCTGATCACACACCTGTCACGTGACATATCATGCACTGATCACCTGGAACTCATGCACTGATCACGTGGCTGATCATACTCTGCTCACGAAACTCATCATGCACACATCACGTGGCTATCATGCACTGCTCACGTGGTTCGTCATGGAATGATCACGAAGCTACCATATACTGGTCACGTGACTGATCATGCACAGATCACGTAAATGATCATGCACTGTTCACGTGACTGATCATGTACTGATCACGTGACTGATAATGCACTGATCACGTGGCTATCATGCTCTGCTCACGTGGCTGATCATGCAACGATCACGTAGCAACCATGTAGTGGTCTCGTGACTGATCATGCACTGATCATGTAATTGATCCTGCACTGATCACGTGGCTCATCACGCACTGATCCGGTGGCTGATCACACACGTATCACGTGACTGGTCATGTACAGATCCCGTGACTAATCATGAAGTGATCACGTGGCTATCCTGCACTGATCACGTGGATATCATGCACTGATCACGTGGCTGATCACACACGTATCACCTGACTGATCATGCACTGATCACGTGGCTATCATGCACTGCTCACGTGGCTGATCATGCGATGATCACGCAACTACCATGTACTGGTCACATGACTGATCATGCACTGATCACGTGACTGATCATGCAGTGATCACGTGGCTGTCATGCACTACTCACGTGGCTGATCATGCAATGATCATGTAGCTACCATGTACAGGTCACGTGAATGATCATACACCCATCAGGTGACTGACCATGCACTGATCACGTGGCTATCATGCACTGATCACTAGACTGATCATGCACTGATCACGTCTATATCATGCACTGATCACATGACTGCCCATGCACTGGTCACGTGGATGATCATACACTAATCATGTGACAGATCATGCACTGATCACGTGGCTGATCATGCACTGACACTGTGACTGAGCATGGACTGATCACATGACTATCGTGTAGTGATCACGTGACTTAATGGCGCTGATCATGTGACTGATCATGCACTGATCATGTTTGCTATCATACACTGATCATGTGCCTCTGGAGGCAATAAACAAAGAGCTGAGTAGGCACGAATCAGTCAGCAGGCAATAATCATGGAACTCAGCTGTGAGGAATCATGCTGCTCAGCTGGCAATAATCAAGCAGCTGAGCAGGCAGGAATTACGCAGCACAGCTGACAATTGTCAAGCAGATGACAGGCAGGAATCGTGCAGCTCAGCTGGCAATTGTCAAGCAGATGAGCAGACAGTAATCACGCAGCTCAGCAGGCCCAGATCACGTGACTGAGCATGCACTGTTCACGTGGCTGATCATACACTGATCACGTGATTGATCATGCACTGATCACTTGGATATCATGCACTGATCACGTGGCTGATCATACACTGTTCACGTGTCTGACCATGCACTGATCACGTGGCTGATCATACACTGCTCACGTAACTGATAATGCACTTATCACGTGGCTATCATGCACTGAATACGTGGCTGAACATGCACTGTTCACGTGGCTGATCACACACCTGTCACGTGACATATCATGCACTGATCACCTGGAACTCATGCACTGATCACGTGGCTGATCATACTCTGCTCACGAAACTCATCATGCACACATCACGTGGCTATCATGCACTGCTCACGTGGTTCGTCATGGAATGATCACGAAGCTACCATATACTGGTCACGTGACTGATCATGCACAGATCACGTAAATGATCATGCACTGTTCACGTGACTGATCATGTACTGATCACGTGACTGATAATGCACTGATCACGTGGCTATCATGCTCTGCTCACGTGGCTGATCATGCAACGATCACGTAGCAACCATGTAGTGGTCTCGTGACTGATCATGCACTGATCATGTAATTGATCCTGCACTGATCACGTGGCTCATCACGCACTGATCCGGTGGCTGATCACACACGTATCACGTGACTGGTCATGTACAGATCCCGTGACTAATCATGAAGTGATCACGTGGCTATCCTGCACTGATCACGTGGATATCATGCACTGATCACGTGGCTGATCACACACGTATCACCTGACTGATCATGCACTGATCACGTGGCTATCATGCACTGCTCACGTGGCTGATCATGCGATGATCACGCAACTACCATGTACTGGTCACATGACTGATCATGCACTGATCACGTGACTGATCATGCAGTGATCACGTGGCTGTCATGCACTACTCACGTGGCTGATCATGCAATGATCATGTAGCTACCATGTACAGGTCACGTGAATGATCATACACCCATCAGGTGACTGACCATGCACTGATCACGTGGCTATCATGCACTGATCACTAGACTGATCATGCACTGATCACGTCTATATCATGCACTGATCACATGACTGCCCATGCACTGGTCACGTGGATGATCATACACTAATCATGTGACAGATCATGCACTGATCACGTGGCTGATCATGCACTGACACTGTGACTGAGCATGGACTGATCACATGACTATCGTGTAGTGATCACGTGACTTAATGGCGCTGATCATGTGACTGATCATGCACTGATCATGTTTGCTATCATACACTGATCATGTGCCTCTGGAGGCAATAAACAAAGAGCTGAGTAGGCACGAATCAGTCAGCAGGCAATAATCATGGAACTCAGCTGTGAGGAATCATGCTGCTCAGCTGGCAATAATCAAGCAGCTGAGCAGGCAGGAATTACGCAGCACAGCTGACAATTGTCAAGCAGATGACAGGCAGGAATCGTGCAGCTCAGCTGGCAATTGTCAAGCAGATGAGCAGACAGTAATCACGCAGCTCAGCAGGCCCAGATCACGTGACTGAGCATGCACTGTTCACGTGGCTGATCATACACTGATCACGTGATTGATCATGCACTGATCACTTGGATATCATGCACTGATCACGTGGCTGATCATACACTGTTCACGTGTCTGACCATGCACTGATCACGTGGCTGATCATACACTGCTCACGTAACTGATAATGCACTTATCACGTGGCTATCATGCACTGAATACGTGGCTGAACATGCACTGTTCACGTGGCTGATCACACACCTGTCACGTGACATATCATGCACTGATCACCTGGAACTCATGCACTGATCACGTGGCTGATCATACTCTGCTCACGAAACTCATCATGCACACATCACGTGGCTATCATGCACTGCTCACGTGGTTCGTCATGGAATGATCACGAAGCTACCATATACTGGTCACGTGACTGATCATGCACAGATCACGTAAATGATCATGCACTGTTCACGTGACTGATCATGTACTGATCACGTGACTGATAATGCACTGATCACGTGGCTATCATGCTCTGCTCACGTGGCTGATCATGCAACGATCACGTAGCAACCATGTAGTGGTCTCGTGACTGATCATGCACTGATCATGTAATTGATCCTGCACTGATCACGTGGCTCATCACGCACTGATCCGGTGGCTGATCACACACGTATCACGTGACTGGTCATGTACAGATCCCGTGACTAATCATGAAGTGATCACGTGGCTATCCTGCACTGATCACGTGGATATCATGCACTGATCACGTGGCTGATCACACACGTATCACCTGACTGATCATGCACTGATCACGTGGCTATCATGCACTGCTCACGTGGCTGATCATGCGATGATCACGCAACTACCATGTACTGGTCACATGACTGATCATGCACTGATCACGTGACTGATCATGCAGTGATCACGTGGCTGTCATGCACTACTCACGTGGCTGATCATGCAATGATCATGTAGCTACCATGTACAGGTCACGTGAATGATCATACACCCATCAGGTGACTGATCATGCACTGATCACGTGGCTATCATGCACTGATCACTAGACTGATCATGCACTGATCACGTCTATATCATGCACTGATCACATGACTGCCCATGCACTGGTCACGTGGATGATCATACACTAATCATGTGACAGATCATGCACTGATCACGTGGCTGATCATGCACTGACACTGTGACTGAGCATGGACTGATCACATGACTATCGTGTAGTGATCACGTGACTTAATGGCGCTGATCATGTGACTGATCATGCACTGATCATGTTTGCTATCATACACTGATCATGTGCCTCTGGAGGCAATAAACAAAGAGCTGAGTAGGCACGAATCAGTCAGCAGGCAATAATCATGGAACTCAGCTGTGAGGAATCATGCTGCTCAGCTGGCAATAATCAAGCAGCTGAGCAGGCAGGAATTACGCAGCACAGCTGACAATTGTCAAGCAGATGACAGGCAGGAATCGTGCAGCTCAGCTGGCAATTGTCAAGCAGATGAGCAGACAGTAATCACGCAGCTCAGCAGGCCCAGATCACGTGACTGAGCATGCACTGTTCACGTGGCTGATCATACACTGATCACGTGATTGATCATGCACTGATCACTTGGATATCATGCACTGATCACGTGGCTGATCATACACTGTTCACGTGTCTGACCATGCACTGATCACGTGGCTGATCATACACTGCTCACGTAACTGATAATGCACTTATCACGTGGCTATCATGCACTGAATACGTGGCTGAACATGCACTGTTCACGTGGCTGATCACACACCTGTCACGTGACATATCATGCACTGATCACCTGGAACTCATGCACTGATCACGTGGCTGATCATACTCTGCTCACGAAACTCATCATGCACACATCACGTGGCTATCATGCACTGCTCACGTGGTTCGTCATGGAATGATCACGAAGCTACCATATACTGGTCACGTGACTGATCATGCACAGATCACGTAAATGATCATGCACTGTTCACGTGACTGATCATGTACTGATCACGTGACTGATAATGCACTGATCACGTGGCTATCATGCTCTGCTCACGTGGCTGATCATGCAACGATCACGTAGCAACCATGTAGTGGTCTCGTGACTGATCATGCACTGATCATGTAATTGATCCTGCACTGATCACGTGGCTCATCACGCACTGATCCGGTGGCTGATCACACACGTATCACGTGACTGGTCATGTACAGATCCCGTGACTAATCATGAAGTGATCACGTGGCTATCCTGCACTGATCACGTGGATATCATGCACTGATCACGTGGCTGATCACACACGTATCACCTGACTGATCATGCACTGATCACGTGGCTATCATGCACTGCTCACGTGGCTGATCATGCGATGATCACGCAACTACCATGTACTGGTCACATGACTGATCATGCACTGATCACGTGACTGATCATGCAGTGATCACGTGGCTGTCATGCACTACTCACGTGGCTGATCATGCAATGATCATGTAGCTACCATGTACAGGTCACGTGAATGATCATACACCCATCAGGTGACTGACCATGCACTGATCACGTGGCTATCATGCACTGATCACTAGACTGATCATGCACTGATCACGTCTATATCATGCACTGATCACATGACTGCCCATGCACTGGTCACGTGGATGATCATACACTAATCATGTGACAGATCATGCACTGATCACGTGGCTGATCATGCACTGACACTGTGACTGAGCATGGACTGATCACATGACTATCGTGTAGTGATCACGTGACTTAATGGCGCTGATCATGTGACTGATCATGCACTGATCATGTTTGCTATCATACACTGATCATGTGCCTCTGGAGGCAATAAACAAAGAGCTGAGTAGGCACGAATCAGTCAGCAGGCAATAATCATGGAACTCAGCTGTGAGGAATCATGCTGCTCAGCTGGCAATAATCAAGCAGCTGAGCAGGCAGGAATTACGCAGCACAGCTGACAATTGTCAAGCAGATGACAGGCAGGAATCGTGCAGCTCAGCTGGCAATTGTCAAGCAGATGAGCAGACAGTAATCACGCAGCTCAGCAGGCCCAGATCACGTGACTGAGCATGCACTGTTCACGTGGCTGATCATACACTGATCACGTGATTGATCATGCACTGATCACTTGGATATCATGCACTGATCACGTGGCTGATCACACACGTATCACCTGACTGATCATGCACTGATCACGTGGCTATCATGCACTGAATACGTGGCTGAACATGCACTGTTCACGTGGCTGATCACACACCTGTCACGTGACATATCATGCACTGATCACCTGGAACTCATGCACTGATCACGTGGCTGATCATACTCTGCTCACGAAACTCATCATGCACACATCACGTGGCTATCATGCACTGCTCACGTGGTTCGTCATGGAATGATCACGAAGCTACCATATACTGGTCACGTGACTGATCATGCACAGATCACGTAAATGATCATGCACTGTTCACGTGACTGATCATGTACTGATCACGTGACTGATAATGCACTGATCACGTGGCTATCATGCTCTGCTCACGTGGCTGATCATGCAACGATCACGTAGCAACCATGTAGTGGTCTCGTGACTGATCATGCACTGATCATGTAATTGATCCTGCACTGATCACGTGGCTCATCACGCACTGATCCGGTGGCTGATCACACACGTATCACGTGACTGGTCATGTACAGATCCCGTGACTAATCATGAAGTGATCACGTGGCTATCCTGCACTGATCACGTGGATATCATGCACTGATCACGTGGCTGATCACACACGTATCACCTGACTGATCATGCACTGATCACGTGGCTATCATGCACTGCTCACGTGGCTGATCATGCGATGATCACGCAACTACCATGTACTGGTCACATGACTGATCATGCACTGATCACGTGACTGATCATGCAGTGATCACGTGGCTGTCATGCACTACTCACGTGGCTGATCATGCAATGATCATGTAGCTACCATGTACAGGTCACGTGAATGATCATACACCCATCAGGTGACTGACCATGCACTGATCACGTGGCTATCATGCACTGATCACTAGACTGATCATGCACTGATCACGTCTATATCATGCACTGATCACATGACTGCCCATGCACTGGTCACGTGGATGATCATACACTAATCATGTGACAGATCATGCACTGATCACGTGGCTGATCATGCACTGACACTGTGACTGAGCATGGACTGATCACATGACTATCGTGTAGTGATCACGTGACTTAATGGCGCTGATCATGTGACTGATCATGCACTGATCATGTTTGCTATCATACACTGATCATGTGCCTCTGGAGGCAATAAACAAAGAGCTGAGTAGGCACGAATCAGTCAGCAGGCAATAATCATGGAACTCAGCTGTGAGGAATCATGCTGCTCAGCTGGCAATAATCAAGCAGCTGAGCAGGCAGGAATTACGCAGCACAGCTGACAATTGTCAAGCAGATGACAGGCAGGAATCGTGCAGCTCAGCTGGCAATTGTCAAGCAGATGAGCAGACAGTAATCACGCAGCTCAGCAGGCCCAGATCACGTGACTGAGCATGCACTGTTCACGTGGCTGATCATACACTGATCACGTGATTGATCATGCACTGATCACTTGGATATCATGCACTGATCACGTGGCTGATCATACACTGTTCACGTGTCTGACCATGCACTGATCACGTGGCTGATCATACACTGCTCACGTAACTGATAATGCACTTATCACGTGGCTATCATGCACTGAATACGTGGCTGAACATGCACTGTTCACGTGGCTGATCACACACCTGTCACGTGACATATCATGCACTGATCACCTGGAACTCATGCACTGATCACGTGGCTGATCATACTCTGCTCACGAAACTCATCATGCACACATCACGTGGCTATCATGCACTGCTCACGTGGTTCGTCATGGAATGATCACGAAGCTACCATATACTGGTCACGTGACTGATCATGCACAGATCACGTAAATGATCACGTTCACGTGACTGATCATGTACTGATCACGTGACTGATAATGCACTGATCACGTGGCTATCATGCTCTGCTCACGTGGCTGATCATGCAACGATCACGTAGCAACCATGTAGTGGTCTCGTGACTGATCATGCACTGATCATGTAATTGATCCTGCACTGATCACGTGGCTCATCACGCACTGATCCGGTGGCTGATCACACACGTATCACGTGACTGGTCATGTACAGATCCCGTGACTAATCATGAAGTGATCACGTGGCTATCCTGCACTGATCACGTGGATATCATGCACTGATCACGTGGCTGATCACACACGTATCACCTGACTGATCATGCACTGATCACGTGGCTATCATGCACTGCTCACGTGGCTGATCATGCGATGATCACGCAACTACCATGTACTGGTCACATGACTGATCATGCACTGATCACGTGACTGATCATGCAGTGATCACGTGGCTGTCATGCACTACTCACGTGGCTGATCATGCAATGATCATGTAGCTACCATGTACAGGTCACGTGAATGATCATACACCCATCAGGTGA
The DNA here is from genome assembly GCF_032452875.1 of Bos javanicus. NCBI lineage: Eukaryota > Metazoa > Chordata > Mammalia > Artiodactyla > Bovidae > Bos > Bos javanicus. Next base: position 212,908 of record NW_026893953.1, read on the forward strand.
CTGATCATGCACTGATCACGTGGCTATCATGCACTGATCACTAGACTGATCATGCACTGATCACGTCTATATCATGCACTGATCACATGACTGCCCATGCACTGGTCACGTGGATGATCATACACTAATCATGTGACAGATCATGCACTGATCACGTGGCTGATCATGCACTGACACTGTGACTGAGCATGGACTGATCACATGACTATCGTGTAGTGATCACGTGACTTAATGGCGCTGATCATGTGACTGATCATGCACTGATCATGTTTGCTATCATACACTGATCATGTGCCTCTGGAGGCAATAAACAAAGAGCTGAGTAGGCACGAATCAGTCAGCAGGCAATAATCATGGAACTCAGCTGTGAGGAATCATGCTGCTCAGCTGGCAATAATCAAGCAGCTGAGCAGGCAGGAATTACGCAGCACAGCTGACAATTGTCAAGCAGATGACAGGCAGGAATCGTGCAGCTCAGCTGGCAATTGTCAAGCAGATGAGCAGACAGTAATCACGCAGCTCAGCAGGCCCAGATCACGTGACTGAGCATGCACTGTTCACGTGGCTGATCATACACTGATCACGTGATTGATCATGCACTGATCACTTGGATATCATGCACTGATCACGTGGCTGATCATACACTGTTCACGTGTCTGACCATGCACTGATCACGTGGCTGATCATACACTGCTCACGTAACTGATAATGCACTTATCACGTGGCTATCATGCACTGAATACGTGGCTGAACATGCACTGTTCACGTGGCTGATCACACACCTGTCACGTGACATATCATGCACTGATCACCTGGAACTCATGCACTGATCACGTGGCTGATCATACTCTGCTCACGAAACTCATCATGCACACATCACGTGGCTATCATGCACTGCTCACGTGGTTCGTCATGGAATGATCACGAAGCTACCATATACTGGTCACGTGACTGATCATGCACAGATCACGTAAATGATCATGCACTGTTCACGTGACTGATCATGTACTGATCACGTGACTGATAATGCACTGATCACGTGGCTATCATGCTCTGCTCACGTGGCTGATCATGCAACGATCACGTAGCAACCATGTAGTGGTCTCGTGACTGATCATGCACTGATCATGTAATTGATCCTGCACTGATCACGTGGCTCATCACGCACTGATCCGGTGGCTGATCACACACGTATCACGTGACTGGTCATGTACAGATCCCGTGACTAATCATGAAGTGATCACGTGGCTATCCTGCACTGATCACGTGGATATCATGCACTGATCACGTGGCTGATCACACACGTATCACCTGACTGATCATGCACTGATCACGTGGCTATCATGCACTGCTCACGTGGCTGATCATGCGATGATCACGCAACTACCATGTACTGGTCACATGACTGATCATGCACTGATCACGTGACTGATCATGCAGTGATCACGTGGCTGTCATGCACTACTCACGTGGCTGATCATGCAATGATCATGTAGCTACCATGTACAGGTCACGTGAATGATCATACACCCATCAGGTGACTGACCATGCACTGATCACGTGGCTATCATGCACTGATCACTAGACTGATCATGCACTGATCACGTCTATATCATGCACTGATCACATGACTGCCCATGCACTGGTCACGTGGATGATCATACACTAATCATGTGACAGATCATGCACTGATCACGTGGCTGATCATGCACTGACACTGTGACTGAGCATGGACTGATCACATGACTATCGTGTAGTGATCACGTGACTTAATGGCGCTGATCATGTGACTGATCATGCACTGATCATGTTTGCTATCATACACTGATCATGTGCCTCTGGAGGCAATAAACAAAGAGCTGAGTAGGCACGAATCAGTCAGCAGGCAATAATCATGGAACTCAGCTGTGAGGAATCATGCTGCTCAGCTGGCAATAATCAAGCAGCTGAGCAGGCAGGAATTACGCAGCACAGCTGACAATTGTCAAGCAGATGACAGGCAGGAATCGTGCAGCTCAGCTGGCAATTGTCAAGCAGATGAGCAGACAGTAATCACGCAGCTCAGCAGGCCCAGATCACGTGACTGAGCATGCACTGTTCACGTGGCTGATCATACACTGATCACGTGATTGATCATGCACTGATCACTTGGATATCATGCACTGATCACGTGGCTGATCATACACTGTTCACGTGTCTGACCATGCACTGATCACGTGGCTGATCATACACTGCTCACGTAACTGATAATGCACTTATCACGTGGCTATCATGCACTGAATACGTGGCTGAACATGCACTGTTCACGTGGCTGATCACACACCTGTCACGTGACATATCATGCACTGATCACCTGGAACTCATGCACTGATCACGTGGCTGATCATACTCTGCTCACGAAACTCATCATGCACACATCACGTGGCTATCATGCACTGCTCACGTGGTTCGTCATGGAATGATCACGAAGCTACCATATACTGGTCACGTGACTGATCATGCACAGATCACGTAAATGATCATGCACTGTTCACGTGACTGATCATGTACTGATCACGTGACTGATAATGCACTGATCACGTGGCTATCATGCTCTGCTCACGTGGCTGATCATGCAACGATCACGTAGCAACCATGTAGTGGTCTCGTGACTGATCATGCACTGATCATGTAATTGATCCTGCACTGATCACGTGGCTCATCACGCACTGATCCGGTGGCTGATCACACACGTATCACGTGACTGGTCATGTACAGATCCCGTGACTAATCATGAAGTGATCACGTGGCTATCCTGCACTGATCACGTGGATATCATGCACTGATCACGTGGCTGATCACACACGTATCACCTGACTGATCATGCACTGATCACGTGGCTATCATGCACTGCTCACGTGGCTGATCATGCGATGATCACGCAACTACCATGTACTGGTCACATGACTGATCATGCACTGATCACGTGACTGATCATGCAGTGATCACGTGGCTGTCATGCACTACTCACGTGGCTGATCATGCAATGATCATGTAGCTACCATGTACAGGTCACGTGAATGATCATACACCCATCAGGTGACTGATCATGCACTGATCACGTGGCTATCATGCACTGATCACTAGACTGATCATGCACTGATCACGTCTATATCATGCACTGATCACATGACTGCCCATGCACTGGTCACGTGGATGATCATACACTAATCATGTGACAGATCATGCACTGATCACGTGGCTGATCATGCACTGACACTGTGACTGAGCATGGACTGATCACATGACTATCGTGTAGTGATCACGTGACTTAATGGCGCTGATCATGTGACTGATCATGCACTGATCATGTTTGCTATCATACACTGATCATGTGCCTCTGGAGGCAATAAACAAAGAGCTGAGTAGGCACGAATCAGTCAGCAGGCAATAATCATGGAACTCAGCTGTGAGGAATCATGCTGCTCAGCTGGCAATAATCAAGCAGCTGAGCAGGCAGGAATTACGCAGCACAGCTGACAATTGTCAAGCAGATGACAGGCAGGAATCGTGCAGCTCAGCTGGCAATTGTCAAGCAGATGAGCAGACAGTAATCACGCAGCTCAGCAGGCCCAGATCACGTGACTGAGCATGCACTGTTCACGTGGCTGATCATACACTGATCACGTGATTGATCATGCACTGATCACTTGGATATCATGCACTGATCACGTGGCTGATCATACACTGTTCACGTGTCTGACCATGCACTGATCACGTGGCTGATCATACACTGCTCACGTAACTGATAATGCACTTATCACGTGGCTATCATGCACTGAATACGTGGCTGAACATGCACTGTTCACGTGGCTGATCACACACCTGTCACGTGACATATCATGCACTGATCACCTGGAACTCATGCACTGATCACGTGGCTGATCATACTCTGCTCACGAAACTCATCATGCACACATCACGTGGCTATCATGCACTGCTCACGTGGTTCGTCATGGAATGATCACGAAGCTACCATATACTGGTCACGTGACTGATCATGCACAGATCACGTAAATGATCATGCACTGTTCACGTGACTGATCATGTACTGATCACGTGACTGATAATGCACTGATCACGTGGCTATCATGCTCTGCTCACGTGGCTGATCATGCAACGATCACGTAGCAACCATGTAGTGGTCTCGTGACTGATCATGCACTGATCATGTAATTGATCCTGCACTGATCACGTGGCTCATCACGCACTGATCCGGTGGCTGATCACACACGTATCACGTGACTGGTCATGTACAGATCCCGTGACTAATCATGAAGTGATCACGTGGCTATCCTGCACTGATCACGTGGATATCATGCACTGATCACGTGGCTGATCACACACGTATCACCTGACTGATCATGCACTGATCACGTGGCTATCATGCACTGCTCACGTGGCTGATCATGCGATGATCACGCAACTACCATGTACTGGTCACATGACTGATCATGCACTGATCACGTGACTGATCATGCAGTGATCACGTGGCTGTCATGCACTACTCACGTGGCTGATCATGCAATGATCATGTAGCTACCATGTACAGGTCACGTGAATGATCATACACCCATCAGGTGACTGACCATGCACTGATCACGTGGCTATCATGCACTGATCACTAGACTGATCATGCACTGATCACGTCTATATCATGCACTGATCACATGACTGCCCATGCACTGGTCACGTGGATGATCATACACTAATCATGTGACAGATCATGCACTGATCACGTGGCTGATCATGCACTGACACTGTGACTGAGCATGGACTGATCACATGACTATCGTGTAGTGATCACGTGACTTAATGGCGCTGATCATGTGACTGATCATGCACTGATCATGTTTGCTATCATACACTGATCATGTGCCTCTGGAGGCAATAAACAAAGAGCTGAGTAGGCACGAATCAGTCAGCAGGCAATAATCATGGAACTCAGCTGTGAGGAATCATGCTGCTCAGCTGGCAATAATCAAGCAGCTGAGCAGGCAGGAATTACGCAGCACAGCTGACAATTGTCAAGCAGATGACAGGCAGGAATCGTGCAGCTCAGCTGGCAATTGTCAAGCAGATGAGCAGACAGTAATCACGCAGCTCAGCAGGCCCAGATCACGTGACTGAGCATGCACTGTTCACGTGGCTGATCATACACTGATCACGTGATTGATCATGCACTGATCACTTGGATATCATGCACTGATCACGTGGCTGATCATACACTGTTCACGTGTCTGACCATGCACTGATCACGTGGCTGATCATACACTGCTCACGTAACTGATAATGCACTTATCACGTGGCTATCATGCACTGAATACGTGGCTGAACATGCACTGTTCACGTGGCTGATCACACACCTGTCACGTGACATATCATGCACTGATCACCTGGAACTCATGCACTGATCACGTGGCTGATCATACTCTGCTCACGAAACTCATCATGCACACATCACGTGGCTATCATGCACTGCTCACGTGGTTCGTCATGGAATGATCACGAAGCTACCATATACTGGTCACGTGACTGATCATGCACAGATCACGTAAATGATCATGCACTGTTCACGTGACTGATCATGTACTGATCACGTGACTGATAATGCACTGATCACGTGGCTATCATGCTCTGCTCACGTGGCTGATCATGCAACGATCACGTAGCAACCATGTAGTGGTCTCGTGACTGATCATGCACTGATCATGTAATTGATCCTGCACTGATCACGTGGCTCATCACGCACTGATCCGGTGGCTGATCACACACGTATCACGTGACTGGTCATGTACAGATCCCGTGACTAATCATGAAGTGATCACGTGGCTATCCTGCACTGATCACGTGGATATCATGCACTGATCACGTGGCTGATCACACACGTATCACCTGACTGATCATGCACTGATCACGTGGCTATCATGCACTGCTCACGTGGCTGATCATGCGATGATCACGCAACTACCATGTACTGGTCACATGACTGATCATGCACTGATCACGTGACTGATCATGCAGTGATCACGTGGCTGTCATGCACTACTCACGTGGCTGATCATGCAATGATCATGTAGCTACCATGTACAGGTCACGTGAATGATCATACACCCATCAGGTGACTGACCATGCACTGATCACGTGGCTATCATGCACTGATCACTAGACTGATCATGCACTGATCACGTCTATATCATGCACTGATCACATGACTGCCCATGCACTGGTCACGTGGATGATCATACACTAATCATGTGACAGATCATGCACTGATCACGTGGCTGATCATGCACTGACACTGTGACTGAGCATGGACTGATCACATGACTATCGTGTAGTGATCACGTGACTTAATGGCGCTGATCATGTGACTGATCATGCACTGATCATGTTTGCTATCATACACTGATCATGTGCCTCTGGAGGCAATAAACAAAGAGCTGAGTAGGCACGAATCAGTCAGCAGGCAATAATCATGGAACTCAGCTGTGAGGAATCATGCTGCTCAGCTGGCAATAATCAAGCAGCTGAGCAGGCAGGAATTACGCAGCACAGCTGACAATTGTCAAGCAGATGACAGGCAGGAATCGTGCAGCTCAGCTGGCAATTGTCAAGCAGATGAGCAGACAGTAATCACGCAGCTCAGCAGGCCCAGATCACGTGACTGAGCATGCACTGTTCACGTGGCTGATCATACACTGATCACGTGATTGATCATGCACTGATCACTTGGATATCATGCACTGATCACGTGGCTGATCATACACTGTTCACGTGTCTGACCATGCACTGATCACGTGGCTGATCATACACTGCTCACGTAACTGATAATGCACTTATCACGTGGCTATCATGCACTGAATACGTGGCTGAACATGCACTGTTCACGTGGCTGATCACACACCTGTCACGTGACATATCATGCACTGATCACCTGGAACTCATGCACTGATCACGTGGCTGATCATACTCTGCTCACGAAACTCATCATGCACACATCACGTGGCTATCATGCACTGCTCACGTGGTTCGTCATGGAATGATCACGAAGCTACCATATACTGGTCACGTGACTGATCATGCACAGATCACGTAAATGATCATGCACTGTTCACGTGACTGATCATGTACTGATCACGTGACTGATAATGCACTGATCACGTGGCTATCATGCTCTGCTCACGTGGCTGATCATGCAACGATCACGTAGCAACCATGTAGTGGTCTCGTGACTGATCATGCACTGATCATGTAATTGATCCTGCACTGATCACGTGGCTCATCACGCACTGATCCGGTGGCTGATCACACACGTATCACGTGACTGGTCATGTACAGATCCCGTGACTAATCATGAAGTGATCACGTGGCTATCCTGCACTGATCACGTGGATATCATGCACTGATCACGTGGCTGATCACACACGTATCACCTGACTGATCATGCACTGATCACGTGGCTATCATGCACTGCTCACGTGGCTGATCATGCGATGATCACGCAACTACCATGTACTGGTCACATGACTGATCATGCACTGATCACGTGACTGATCATGCAGTGATCACGTGGCTGTCATGCACTACTCACGTGGCTGATCATGCAATGATCATGTAGCTACCATGTACAGGTCACGTGAATGATCATACACCCATCAGGTGACTGACCATGCACTGATCACGTGGCTATCATGCACTGATCACTAGACTGATCATGCACTGATCACGTCTATATCATGCACTGATCACATGACTGCCCATGCACTGGTCACGTGGATGATCATACACTAATCATGTGACAGATCATGCACTGATCACGTGGCTGATCATGCACTGACACTGTGACTGAGCATGGACTGATCACATGACTATCGTGTAGTGATCACGTGACTTAATGGCGCTGATCATGTGACTGATCATGCACTGATCATGTTTGCTATCATACACTGATCATGTGCCTCTGGAGGCAATAAACAAAGAGCTGAGTAGGCACGAATCAGTCAGCAGGCAATAATCATGGAACTCAGCTGTGAGGAATCATGCTGCTCAGCTGGCAATAATCAAGCAGCTGAGCAGGCAGGAATTACGCAGCACAGCTGACAATTGTCAAGCAGATGACAGGCAGGAATCGTGCAGCTCAGCTGGCAATTGTCAAGCAGATGAGCAGACAGTAATCACGCAGCTCAGCAGGCCCAGATCACGTGACTGAGCATGCACTGTTCACGTGGCTGATCATACACTGATCACGTGATTGATCATGCACTGATCACTTGGATATCATGCACTGATCACGTGGCTGATCATACACTGTTCACGTGTCTGACCATGCACTGATCACGTGGCTGATCATACACTGCTCACGTAACTGATAATGCACTTATCACGTGGCTATCATGCACTGAATACGTGGCTGAACATGCACTGTTCACGTGGCTGATCACACACCTGTCACGTGACATATCATGCACTGATCACCTGGAACTCATGCACTGATCACGTGGCTGATCATACTCTGCTCACGAAACTCATCATGCACACATCACGTGGCTATCATGCACTGCTCACGTGGTTCGTCATGGAATGATCACGAAGCTACCATATACTGGTCACGTGACTGATCATGCACAGATCACGTAAATGATCATGCACTGTTCACGTGACTGATCATGTACTGATCACGTGACTGATAATGCACTGATCACGTGGCTATCATGCTCTGCTCACGTGGCTGATCATGCAACGATCACGTAGCAACCATGTAGTGGTCTCGTGACTGATCATGCACTGATCATGTAATTGATCCTGCACTGATCACGTGGCTCATCACGCACTGATCCGGTGGCTGATCACACACGTATCACGTGACTGGTCATGTACAGATCCCGTGACTAATCATGAAGTGATCACGTGGCTATCCTGCACTGATCACGTGGATATCATGCACTGATCACGTGGCTGATCACACACGTATCACCTGACTGATCATGCACTGATCACGTGGCTATCATGCACTGCTCACGTGGCTGATCATGCGATGATCACGCAACTACCATGTACTGGTCACATGACTGATCATGCACTGATCACGTGACTGATCATGCAGTGATCACGTGGCTGTCATGCACTACTCACGTGGCTGATCATGCAATGATCATGTAGCTACCATGTACAGGTCACGTGAATGATCATACACCCATCAGGTGACTGACCATGCACTGATCACGTGGCTATCATGCACTGATCACTAGACTGATCATGCACTGATCACGTCTATATCATGCACTGATCACATGACTGCCCATGCACTGGTCACGTGGATGATCATACACTAATCATGTGACAGATCATGCACTGATCACGTGGCTGATCATGCACTGACACTGTGACTGAGCATGGACTGATCACATGACTATCGTGTAGTGATCACGTGACTTAATGGCGCTGATCATGTGACTGATCATGCACTGATCATGTTTGCTATCATACACTGATCATGTGCCTCTGGAGGCAATAAACAAAGAGCTGAGTAGGCACGAATCAGTCAGCAGGCAATAATCATGGAACTCAGCTGTGAGGAATCATGCTGCTCAGCTGGCAATAATCAAGCAGCTGAGCAGGCAGGAATTACGCAGCACAGCTGACAATTGTCAAGCAGATGACAGGCAGGAATCGTGCAGCTCAGCTGGCAATTGTCAAGCAGATGAGCAGACAGTAATCACGCAGCTCAGCAGGCCCAGATCACGTGACTGAGCATGCACTGTTCACGTGGCTGATCATACACTGATCACGTGATTGATCATGCACTGATCACTTGGATATCATGCACTGATCACGTGGCTGATCATACACTGTTCACGTGTCTGACCATGCACTGATCACGTGGCTGATCATACACTGCTCACGTAACTGATAATGCACTTATCACGTGGCTATCATGCACTGAATACGTGGCTGAACATGCACTGTTCACGTGGCTGATCACACACCTGTCACGTGACATATCATGCACTGATCACCTGGAACTCATGCACTGATCACGTGGCTGATCATACTCTGCTCACGAAACTCATCATGCACACATCACGTGGCTATCATGCACTGCTCACGTGGTTCGTCATGGAATGATCACGAAGCTACCATATACTGGTCACGTGACTGATCATGCACAGATCACGTAAATGATCATGCACTGTTCACGTGACTGATCATGTACTGATCACGTGACTGATAATGCACTGATCACGTGGCTATCATGCTCTGCTCACGTGGCTGATCATGCAACGATCACGTAGCAACCATGTAGTGGTCTCGTGACTGATCATGCACTGATCATGTAATTGATCCTGCACTGATCACGTGGCTCATCACGCACTGATCCGGTGGCTGATCACACACGTATCACGTGACTGGTCATGTACAGATCCCGTGACTAATCATGAAGTGATCACGTGGCTATCCTGCACTGATCACGTGGATATCATGCACTGATCACGTGGCTGATCACACACGTATCACCTGACTGATCATGCACTGATCACGTGGCTATCATGCACTGCTCACGTGGCTGATCATGCGATGATCACGCAACTACCATGTACTGGTCACATGACTGATCATGCACTGATCACGTGACTGATCATGCAGTGATCACGTGGCTGTCATGCACTACTCACGTGGCTGATCATGCAATGATCATGTAGCTACCATGTACAGGTCACGTGAATGATCATACACCCATCAGGTGACTGACCATGCACTGATCACGTGGCTATCATGCACTGATCACTAGACTGATCATGCACTGATCACGTCTATATCATGCACTGATCACATGACTGCCCATGCACTGGTCACGTGGATGATCATACACTAATCATGTGACAGATCATGCACTGATCACGTGGCTGATCATGCACTGACACTGTGACTGAGCATGGACTGATCACATGACTATCGTGTAGTGATCACGTGACTTAATGGCGCTGATCATGTGACTGATCATGCACTGATCATGTTTGCTATCATACACTGATCATGTGCCTCTGGAGGCAATAAACAAAGAGCTGAGTAGGCACGAATCAGTCAGCAGGCAATAATCATGGAACTCAGCTGTGAGGAATCATGCTGCTCAGCTGGCAATAATCAAGCAGCTGAGCAGGCAGGAATTACGCAGCACAGCTGACAATTGTCAAGCAGATGACAGGCAGGAATCGTGCAGCTCAGCTGGCAATTGTCAAGCAGATGAGCAGACAGTAATCACGCAGCTCAGCAGGCCCAGATCACGTGACTGAGCATGCACTGTTCACGTGGCTGATCATACACTGATCACGTGATTGATCATGCACTGATCACTTGGATATCATGCACTGATCACGTGGCTGATCATACACTGTTCACGTGTCTGACCATGCACTGATCACGTGGCTGATCATACACTGCTCACGTAACTGATAATGCACTTATCACGTGGCTATCATGCACTGAATACGTGGCTGAACATGCACTGTTCACGTGGCTGATCACACACCTGTCACGTGACATATCATGCACTGATCACCTGGAACTCATGCACTGATCACGTGGCTGATCATACTCTGCTCACGAAACTCATCATGCACACATCACGTGGCTATCATGCACTGCTCACGTGGTTCGTCATGGAATGATCACGAAGCTACCATATACTGGTCACGTGACTGATCATGCACAGATCACGTAAATGATCATGCACTGTTCACGTGACTGATCATGTACTGATCACGTGACTGATAATGCACTGATCACGTGGCTATCATGCTCTGCTCACGTGGCTGATCATGCAACGATCACGTAGCAACCATGTAGTGGTCTCGTGACTGATCATGCACTGATCATGTAATTGATCCTGCACTGATCACGTGGCTCATCACGCACTGATCCGGTGGCTGATCACACACGTATCACGTGACTGGTCATGTACAGATCCCGTGACTAATCATGAAGTGATCACGTGGCTATCCTGCACTGATCACGTGGATATCATGCACTGATCACGTGGCTGATCACACACGTATCACCTGACTGATCATGCACTGATCACGTGGCTATCATGCACTGCTCACGTGGCTGATCATGCGATGATCACGCAACTACCATGTACTGGTCACATGACTGATCATGCACTGATCACGTGACTGATCATGCAGTGATCACGTGGCTGTCATGCACTACTCACGTGGCTGATCATGCAATGATCATGTAGCTACCATGTACAGGTCACGTGAATGATCATACACCCATCAGGTGACTGATCATGCACTGATCACGTGGCTATCATGCACTGATCACTAGACTGATCATGCACTGATCACGTCTATATCATGCACTGATCACATGACTGCCCATGCACTGGTCACGTGGATGATCATACACTAATCATGTGACAGATCATGCACTGATCACGTGGCTGATCATGCACTGACACTGTGACTGAGCATGGACTGATCACATGACTATCGTGTAGTGATCACGTGACTTAATGGCGCTGATCATGTGACTGATCATGCACTGATCATGTTTGCTATCATACACTGATCATGTGCCTCTGGAGGCAATAAACAAAGAGCTGAGTAGGCACGAATCAGTCAGCAGGCAATAATCATGGAACTCAGCTGTGAGGAATCATGCTGCTCAGCTGGCAATAATCAAGCAGCTGAGCAGGCAGGAATTACGCAGCACAGCTGACAATTGTCAAGCAGATGACAGGCAGGAATCGTGCAGCTCAGCTGGCAATTGTCAAGCAGATGAGCAGACAGTAATCACGCAGCTCAGCAGGCCCAGATCACGTGACTGAGCATGCACTGTTCACGTGGCTGATCATACACTGATCACGTGATTGATCATGCACTGATCACTTGGATATCATGCACTGATCACGTGGCTGATCATACACTGTTCACGTGTCTGACCATGCACTGATCACGTGGCTGATCATGCACTGCTCACGTAACTGATAATGCACTTATCACGTATCATGCACTGAATACGTGGCTGAACATGCACTGTTCACGTGGCTGATCACACACCTGTCACGTGACATATCATGCACTGATCACCTGGAACTCATGCACTGATCACGTGGCTGATCATACTCTGCTCACGAAACTCATCATGCACACATCACGTGGCTATCATGCACTGCTCACGTGGTTCGTCATGGAATGATCACGAAGCTACCATATACTGGTCACGTGACTGATCATGCACAGATCACGTAAATGATCATGCACTGTTCACGTGACTGATCATGTACTGATCACGTGACTGATAATGCACTGATCACGTGGCTATCATGCTCTGCTCACGTGGCTGATCATGCAACGATCACGTAGCAACCATGTAGTGGTCTCGTGACTGATCATGCACTGATCATGTAATTGATCCTGCACTGATCACGTGGCTCATCACGCACTGATCCGGTGGCTGATCACACACGTATCACGTGACTGGTCATGTACAGATCCCGTGACTAATCATGAAGTGATCACGTGGCTATCCTGCACTGATCACGTGGATATCATGCACTGATCACGTGGCTGATCACACACGTATCACCTGACTGATCATGCACTGATCACGTGGCTATCATGCACTGCTCACGTGGCTGATCATGCGATGATCACGCAACTACCATGTACTGGTCACATGACTGATCATGCACTGATCACGTGACTGATCATGCAGTGATCACGTGGCTGTCATGCACTACTCACGTGGCTGATCATGCAATGATCATGTAGCTACCATGTACAGGTCACGTGAATGATCATACACCCATCAGGTGACTGACCATGCACTGATCACGTGGCTATCATGCACTGATCACTAGACTGATCATGCACTGATCACGTCTATATCATGCACTGATCACATGACTGCCCATGCACTGGTCACGTGGATGATCATACACTAATCATGTGACAGATCATGCACTGATCACGTGGCTGATCATGCACTGACACTGTGACTGAGCATGGACTGATCACATGACTATCGTGTAGTGATCACGTGACTTAATGGCGCTGATCATGTGACTGATCATGCACTGATCATGTTTGCTATCATACACTGATCATGTGCCTCTGGAGGCAATAAACAAAGAGCTGAGTAGGCACGAATCAGTCAGCAGGCAATAATCATGGAACTCAGCTGTGAGGAATCATGCTGCTCAGCTGGCAATAATCAAGCAGCTGAGCAGGCAGGAATTACGCAGCACAGCTGGCAATTGTCAAGCAGATGACAGGCAGGAATCGTGCAGCTCAGCTGGCAATTGTCAAGCAGATGAGCAGACAGTAATCACGCAGCTCAGCAGGCCCAGATCACGTGACTGAGCATGCACTGTTCACGTGGCTGATCATACACTGATCACGTGATTGATCATGCACTGATCACTTGGATATCATGCACTGATCACGTGGCTGATCATACACTGTTCACGTGTCTGACCATGCACTGATCACGTGGCTGATCATACACTGCTCACGTAACTGATAATGCACTTATCACGTGGCTATCATGCACTGAATACGTGGCTGAACATGCACTGTTCACGTGGCTGATCACACACCTGTCACGTGACATATCATGCACTGATCACCTGGAACTCATGCACTGATCACGTGGCTGATCATACTCTGCTCACGAAACTCATCATGCACACATCACGTGGCTATCATGCACTGCTCACGTGGTTCGTCATGGAATGATCACGAAGCTACCATATACTGGTCACGTGACTGATCATGCACAGATCACGTAAATGATCATGCACTGTTCACGTGACTGATCATGTACTGATCACGTGACTGATAATGCACTGATCACGTGGCTATCATGCTCTGCTCACGTGGCTGATCATGCAACGATCACGTAGCAACCATGTAGTGGTCTCGTGACTGATCATGCACTGATCATGTAATTGATCCTGCACTGATCACGTGGCTCATCACGCACTGATCCGGTGGCTGATCACACACGTATCACGTGACTGGTCATGTACAGATCCCGTGACTAATCATGAAGTGATCACGTGGCTATCCTGCACTGATCACGTGGATATCATGCACTGATCACGTGGCTGATCACACACGTATCACCTGACTGATCATGCACTGATCACGTGGCTATCATGCACTGCTCACGTGGCTGATCATGCGATGATCACGCAACTACCATGTACTGGTCACATGACTGATCATGCACTGATCACGTGACTGATCATGCAGTGATCACGTGGCTGTCATGCACTACTCACGTGGCTGATCATGCAATGATCATGTAGCTACCATGTACAGGTCACGTGAATGATCATACACCCATCAGGTGACTGACCATGCACTGATCACGTGGCTATCATGCACTGATCACTAGACTGATCATGCACTGATCACGTCTATATCATGCACTGATCACATGACTGCCCATGCACTGGTCACGTGGATGATCATACACTAATCATGTGACAGATCATGCACTGATCACGTGGCTGATCATGCACTGACACTGTGACTGAGCATGGACTGATCACATGACTATCGTGTAGTGATCACGTGACTTAATGGCGCTGATCATGTGACTGATCATGCACTGATCATGTTTGCTATCATACACTGATCATGTGCCTCTGGAGGCAATAAACAAAGAGCTGAGTAGGCACGAATCAGTCAGCAGGCAATAATCATGGAACTCAGCTGTGAGGAATCATGCTGCTCAGCTGGCAATAATCAAGCAGCTGAGCAGGCAGGAATTACGCAGCACAGCTGGCAATTGTCAAGCAGATGACAGGCAGGAATCGTGCAGCTCAGCTGGCAATTGTCAAGCAGATGAGCAGACAGTAATCACGCAGCTCAGCAGGCCCAGATCACGTGACTGAGCATGCACTGTTCACGTGGCTGATCATACACTGATCACGTGATTGATCATGCACTGATCACTTGGATATCATGCACTGATCACGTGGCTGATCATACACTGTTCACGTGTCTGACCATGCACTGATCACGTGGCTGATCATACACTGCTCACGTAACTGATAATGCACTTATCACGTGGCTATCATGCACTGAATACGTGGCTGAACATGCACTGTTCACGTGGCTGATCACACACCTGTCACGTGACATATCATGCACTGATCACCTGGAACTCATGCACTGATCACGTGGCTGATCATACTCTGCTCACGAAACTCATCATGCACACATCACGTGGCTATCATGCACTGCTCACGTGGTTCGTCATGGAATGATCACGAAGCTACCATATACTGGTCACGTGACTGATCATGCACAGATCACGTAAATGATCATGCACTGTTCACGTGACTGATCATGTACTGATCACGTGACTGATAATGCACTGATCACGTGGCTATCATGCTCTGCTCACGTGGCTGATCATGCAACGATCACGTAGCAACCATGTAGTGGTCTCGTGACTGATCATGCACTGATCATGTAATTGATCCTGCACTGATCACGTGGCTCATCACGCACTGATCCGGTGGCTGATCACACACGTATCACGTGACTGGTCATGTACAGATCCCGTGACTAATCATGAAGTGATCACGTGGCTATCCTGCACTGATCACGTGGATATCATGCACTGATCACGTGGCTGATCACACACGTATCACCTGACTGATCATGCACTGATCACGTGGCTATCATGCACTGCTCACGTGGCTGATCATGCGATGATCACGCAACTACCATGTACTGGTCACATGACTGATCATGCACTGATCACGTGACTGATCATGCAGTGATCACGTGGCTGTCATGCACTACTCACGTGGCTGATCATGCAATGATCATGTAGCTACCATGTACAGGTCACGTGAATGATCATACACCCATCAGGTGACTGATCATGCACTGATCACGTGGCTATCATGCACTGATCACTAGACTGATCATGCACTGATCACGTCTATATCATGCACTGATCACATGACTGCCCATGCACTGGTCACGTGGATGATCATACACTAATCATGTGACAGATCATGCACTGAT
The DNA here is from genome assembly GCF_032452875.1 of Bos javanicus. NCBI lineage: Eukaryota > Metazoa > Chordata > Mammalia > Artiodactyla > Bovidae > Bos > Bos javanicus. The sequence goes on from NW_026893953.1 coordinate 230,007, forward strand.
CACGTGGCTGATCATGCACTGACACTGTGACTGAGCATGGACTGATCACATGACTATCGTGTAGTGATCACGTGACTTAATGGCGCTGATCATGTGACTGATCATGCACTGATCATGTTTGCTATCATACACTGATCATGTGCCTCTGGAGGCAATAAACAAAGAGCTGAGTAGGCACGAATCAGTCAGCAGGCAATAATCATGGAACTCAGCTGTGAGGAATCATGCTGCTCAGCTGGCAATAATCAAGCAGCTGAGCAGGCAGGAATTACGCAGCACAGCTGACAATTGTCAAGCAGATGACAGGCAGGAATCGTGCAGCTCAGCTGGCAATTGTCAAGCAGATGAGCAGACAGTAATCACGCAGCTCAGCAGGCCCAGATCACGTGACTGAGCATGCACTGTTCACGTGGCTGATCATACACTGATCACGTGATTGATCATGCACTGATCACTTGGATATCATGCACTGATCACGTGGCTGATCATACACTGTTCACGTGTCTGACCATGCACTGATCACGTGGCTGATCATACACTGCTCACGTAACTGATAATGCACTTATCACGTGGCTATCATGCACTGAATACGTGGCTGAACATGCACTGTTCACGTGGCTGATCACACACCTGTCACGTGACATATCATGCACTGATCACCTGGAACTCATGCACTGATCACGTGGCTGATCATACTCTGCTCACGAAACTCATCATGCACACATCACGTGGCTATCATGCACTGCTCACGTGGTTCGTCATGGAATGATCACGAAGCTACCATATACTGGTCACGTGACTGATCATGCACAGATCACGTAAATGATCATGCACTGTTCACGTGACTGATCATGTACTGATCACGTGACTGATAATGCACTGATCACGTGGCTATCATGCTCTGCTCACGTGGCTGATCATGCAACGATCACGTAGCAACCATGTAGTGGTCTCGTGACTGATCATGCACTGATCATGTAATTGATCCTGCACTGATCACGTGGCTCATCACGCACTGATCCGGTGGCTGATCACACACGTATCACGTGACTGGTCATGTACAGATCCCGTGACTAATCATGAAGTGATCACGTGGCTATCCTGCACTGATCACGTGGATATCATGCACTGATCACGTGGCTGATCACACACGTATCACCTGACTGATCATGCACTGATCACGTGGCTATCATGCACTGCTCACGTGGCTGATCATGCGATGATCACGCAACTACCATGTACTGGTCACATGACTGATCATGCACTGATCACGTGACTGATCATGCAGTGATCACGTGGCTGTCATGCACTACTCACGTGGCTGATCATGCAATGATCATGTAGCTACCATGTACAGGTCACGTGAATGATCATACACCCATCAGGTGACTGACCATGCACTGATCACGTGGCTATCATGCACTGATCACTAGACTGATCATGCACTGATCACGTCTATATCATGCACTGATCACATGACTGCCCATGCACTGGTCACGTGGATGATCATACACTAATCATGTGACAGATCATGCACTGATCACGTGGCTGATCATGCACTGACACTGTGACTGAGCATGGACTGATCACATGACTATCGTGTAGTGATCACGTGACTTAATGGCGCTGATCATGTGACTGATCATGCACTGATCATGTTTGCTATCATACACTGATCATGTGCCTCTGGAGGCAATAAACAAAGAGCTGAGTAGGCACGAATCAGTCAGCAGGCAATAATCATGGAACTCAGCTGTGAGGAATCATGCTGCTCAGCTGGCAATAATCAAGCAGCTGAGCAGGCAGGAATTACGCAGCACAGCTGACAATTGTCAAGCAGATGACAGGCAGGAATCGTGCAGCTCAGCTGGCAATTGTCAAGCAGATGAGCAGACAGTAATCACGCAGCTCAGCAGGCCCAGATCACGTGACTGAGCATGCACTGTTCACGTGGCTGATCATACACTGATCACGTGATTGATCATGCACTGATCACTTGGATATCATGCACTGATCACGTGGCTGATCATACACTGTTCACGTGTCTGACCATGCACTGATCACGTGGCTGATCATACACTGCTCACGTAACTGATAATGCACTTATCACGTGGCTATCATGCACTGAATACGTGGCTGAACATGCACTGTTCACGTGGCTGATCACACACCTGTCACGTGACATATCATGCACTGATCACCTGGAACTCATGCACTGATCACGTGGCTGATCATACTCTGCTCACGAAACTCATCATGCACACATCACGTGGCTATCATGCACTGCTCACGTGGTTCGTCATGGAATGATCACGAAGCTACCATATACTGGTCACGTGACTGATCATGCACAGATCACGTAAATGATCATGCACTGTTCACGTGACTGATCATGTACTGATCACGTGACTGATAATGCACTGATCACGTGGCTATCATGCTCTGCTCACGTGGCTGATCATGCAACGATCACGTAGCAACCATGTAGTGGTCTCGTGACTGATCATGCACTGATCATGTAATTGATCCTGCACTGATCACGTGGCTCATCACGCACTGATCCGGTGGCTGATCACACACGTATCACGTGACTGGTCATGTACAGATCCCGTGACTAATCATGAAGTGATCACGTGGCTATCCTGCACTGATCACGTGGATATCATGCACTGATCACGTGGCTGATCACACACGTATCACCTGACTGATCATGCACTGATCACGTGGCTATCATGCACTGCTCACGTGGCTGATCATGCGATGATCACGCAACTACCATGTACTGGTCACATGACTGATCATGCACTGATCACGTGACTGATCATGCAGTGATCACGTGGCTGTCCTGCACTACTCACGTGGCTGATCATGCAATGATCATGTAGCTACCATGTACAGGTCACGTGAATGATCATACACCCATCAGGTGACTGACCATGCACTGATCACGTGGCTATCATGCACTGATCACTAGACTGATCATGCACTGATCACGTCTATATCATGCACTGATCACATGACTGCCCATGCACTGGTCACGTGGATGATCATACACTAATCATGTGACAGATCATGCACTGATCACGTGGCTGATCATGCACTGACACTGTGACTGAGCATGGACTGATCACATGACTATCGTGTAGTGATCACGTGACTTAATGGCGCTGATCATGTGACTGATCATGCACTGATCATGTTTGCTATCATACACTGATCATGTGCCTCTGGAGGCAATAAACAAAGAGCTGAGTAGGCACGAATCAGTCAGCAGGCAATAATCATGGAACTCAGCTGTGAGGAATCATGCTGCTCAGCTGGCAATAATCAAGCAGCTGAGCAGGCAGGAATTACGCAGCACAGCTGACAATTGTCAAGCAGATGACAGGCAGGAATCGTGCAGCTCAGCTGGCAATTGTCAAGCAGATGAGCAGACAGTAATCACGCAGCTCAGCAGGCCCAGATCACGTGACTGAGCATGCACTGTTCACGTGGCTGATCATACACTGATCACGTGATTGATCATGCACTGATCACTTGGATATCATGCACTGATCACGTGGCTGATCATACACTGTTCACGTGTCTGACCATGCACTGATCACGTGGCTGATCATACACTGCTCACGTAACTGATAATGCACTTATCACGTGGCTATCATGCACTGAATACGTGGCTGAACATGCACTGTTCACGTGGCTGATCACACACCTGTCACGTGACATATCATGCACTGATCACCTGGAACTCATGCACTGATCACGTGGCTGATCATACTCTGCTCACGAAACTCATCATGCACACATCACGTGGCTATCATGCACTGCTCACGTGGTTCGTCATGGAATGATCACGAAGCTACCATATACTGGTCACGTGACTGATCATGCACAGATCACGTAAATGATCATGCACTGTTCACGTGACTGATCATGTACTGATCACGTGACTGATAATGCACTGATCACGTGGCTATCATGCTCTGCTCACGTGGCTGATCATGCAACGATCACGTAGCAACCATGTAGTGGTCTCGTGACTGATCATGCACTGATCATGTAATTGATCCTGCACTGATCACGTGGCTCATCACGCACTGATCCGGTGGCTGATCACACACGTATCACGTGACTGGTCATGTACAGATCCCGTGACTAATCATGAAGTGATCACGTGGCTATCCTGCACTGATCACGTGGATATCATGCACTGATCACGTGGCTGATCACACACGTATCACCTGACTGATCATGCACTGATCACGTGGCTATCATGCACTGCTCACGTGGCTGATCATGCGATGATCACGCAACTACCATGTACTGGTCACATGACTGATCATGCACTGATCACGTGACTGATCATGCAGTGATCACGTGGCTGTCATGCACTACTCACGTGGCTGATCATGCAATGATCATGTAGCTACCATGTACAGGTCACGTGAATGATCATACACCCATCAGGTGACTGACCATGCACTGATCACGTGGCTATCATGCACTGATCACTAGACTGATCATGCACTGATCACGTCTATATCATGCACTGATCACATGACTGCCCATGCACTGGTCACGTGGATGATCATACACTAATCATGTGACAGATCATGCACTGATCACGTGGCTGATCATGCACTGACACTGTGACTGAGCATGGACTGATCACATGACTATCGTGTAGTGATCACGTGACTTAATGGCGCTGATCATGTGACTGATCATGCACTGATCATGTTTGCTATCATACACTGATCATGTGCCTCTGGAGGCAATAAACAAAGAGCTGAGTAGGCACGAATCAGTCAGCAGGCAATAATCATGGAACTCAGCTGTGAGGAATCATGCTGCTCAGCTGGCAATAATCAAGCAGCTGAGCAGGCAGGAATTACGCAGCACAGCTGACAATTGTCAAGCAGATGACAGGCAGGAATCGTGCAGCTCAGCTGGCAATTGTCAAGCAGATGAGCAGACAGTAATCACGCAGCTCAGCAGGCCCAGATCACGTGACTGAGCATGCACTGTTCACGTGGCTGATCATACACTGATCACGTGATTGATCATGCACTGATCACTTGGATATCATGCACTGATCACGTGGCTGATCATACACTGTTCACGTGTCTGACCATGCACTGATCACGTGGCTGATCATACACTGCTCACGTAACTGATAATGCACTTATCACGTGGCTATCATGCACTGAATACGTGGCTGAACATGCACTGTTCACGTGGCTGATCACACACCTGTCACGTGACATATCATGCACTGATCACCTGGAACTCATGCACTGATCACGTGGCTGATCATACTCTGCTCACGAAACTCATCATGCACACATCACGTGGCTATCATGCACTGCTCACGTGGTTCGTCATGGAATGATCACGAAGCTACCATATACTGGTCACGTGACTGATCATGCACAGATCACGTAAATGATCATGCACTGTTCACGTGACTGATCATGTACTGATCACGTGACTGATAATGCACTGATCACGTGGCTATCATGCTCTGCTCACGTGGCTGATCATGCAACGATCACGTAGCAACCATGTAGTGGTCTCGTGACTGATCATGCACTGATCATGTAATTGATCCTGCACTGATCACGTGGCTCATCACGCACTGATCCGGTGGCTGATCACACACGTATCACGTGACTGGTCATGTGCAGATCCCGTGACTAATCATGAAGTGATCACGTGGCTATCCTGCACTGATCACGTGGATATCATGCACTGATCACGTGGCTGATCACACACGTATCACCTGACTGATCATGCACTGATCACGTGGCTATCATGCACTGCTCACGTGGCTGATCATGCGATGATCACGCAACTACCATGTACTGGTCACATGACTGATCATGCACTGATCACGTGACTGATCATGCAGTGATCACGTGGCTGTCATGCACTACTCACGTGGCTGATCATGCAATGATCATGTAGCTACCATGTACAGGTCACGTGAATGATCATACACCCATCAGGTGACTGACCATGCACTGATCACGTGGCTGTCATGCACTGATCACTAGACTGATCATGCACTGATCACGTCTATATCATGCACTGATCACATGACTGCCCATGCACTGGTCACGTGGATGATCATACACTAATCATGTGACAGATCATGCACTGATCACGTGGCTGATCATGCACTGACACTGTGACTGAGCATGGACTGATCACATGACTATCGTGTAGTGATCACGTGACTTAATGGCGCTGATCATGTGACTGATCATGCACTGATCATGTTTGCTATCATACACTGATCATGTGCCTCTGGAGGCAATAAACAAAGAGCTGAGTAGGCACGAATCAGTCAGCAGGCAATAATCATGGAACTCAGCTGTGAGGAATCATGCTGCTCAGCTGGCAATAATCAAGCAGCTGAGCAGGCAGGAATTACGCAGCACAGCTGGCAATTGTCAAGCAGATGACAGGCAGGAATCGTGCAGCTCAGCTGGCAATTGTCAAGCAGATGAGCAGACAGTAATCACGCAGCTCAGCAGGCCCAGATCACGTGACTGAGCATGCACTGTTCACGTGGCTGATCATACACTGATCACGTGATTGATCATGCACTGATCACTTGGATATCATGCACTGATCACGTGGCTGATCATACACTGCTCACGTAACTGATAATGCACTTATCACGTGGCTATCATGCACTGAATACGTGGCTGAACATGCACTGTTCACGTGGCTGATCACACACCTGTCACGTGACATATCATGCACTGATCACCTGGAACTCATGCACTGATCACGTGGCTGATCATACTCTGCTCACGAAACTCATCATGCACACATCACGTGGCTATCATGCACTGCTCACGTGGTTCGTCATGGAATGATCACGAAGCTACCATATACTGGTCACGTGACTGATCATGCACAGATCACGTAAATGATCATGCACTGTTCACGTGACTGATCATGTACTGATCACGTGACTGATAATGCACTGATCACGTGGCTATCATGCTCTGCTCACGTGGCTGATCATGCAACGATCACGTAGCAACCATGTAGTGGTCTCGTGACTGATCATGCACTGATCATGTAATTGATCCTGCACTGATCACGTGGCTCATCACGCACTGATCCGGTGGCTGATCACACACGTATCACGTGACTGGTCATGTACAGATCCCGTGACTAATCATGAAGTGATCACGTGGCTATCCTGCACTGATCACGTGGATATCATGCACTGATCACGTGGCTGATCACACACGTATCACCTGACTGATCATGCACTGATCACGTGGCTATCATGCACTGCTCACGTGGCTGATCATGCGATGATCACGCAACTACCATGTACTGGTCACATGACTGATCATGCACTGATCACGTGACTGATCATGCAGTGATCACGTGGCTGTCATGCACTACTCACGTGGCTGATCATGCAATGATCATGTAGCTACCATGTACAGGTCACGTGAATGATCATACACCCATCAGGTGACTGACCATGCACTGATCACGTGGCTATCATGCACTGATCACTAGACTGATCATGCACTGATCACGTCTATATCATGCACTGATCACATGACTGCCCATGCACTGGTCACGTGGATGATCATACACTAATCATGTGACAGATCATGCACTGATCACGTGGCTGATCATGCACTGACACTGTGACTGAGCATGGACTGATCACATGACTATCGTGTAGTGATCACGTGACTTAATGGCGCTGATCATGTGACTGATCATGCACTGATCATGTTTGCTATCATACACTGATCATGTGCCTCTGGAGGCAATAAACAAAGAGCTGAGTAGGCACGAATCAGTCAGCAGGCAATAATCATGGAACTCAGCTGTGAGGAATCATGCTGCTCAGCTGGCAATAATCAAGCAGCTGAGCAGGCAGGAATTACGCAGCACAGCTGACAATTGTCAAGCAGATGACAGGCAGGAATCGTGCAGCTCAGCTGGCAATTGTCAAGCAGATGAGCAGACAGTAATCACGCAGCTCAGCAGGCCCAGATCACGTGACTGAGCATGCACTGTTCACGTGGCTGATCATACACTGATCACGTGATTGATCATGCACTGATCACTTGGATATCATGCACTGATCACGTGGCTGATCATACACTGTTCACGTGTCTGACCATGCACTGATCACGTGGCTGATCATACACTGCTCACGTAACTGATAATGCACTTATCACGTGGCTATCATGCACTGAATACGTGGCTGAACATGCACTGTTCACGTGGCTGATCACACACCTGTCACGTGACATATCATGCACTGATCACCTGGAACTCATGCACTGATCACGTGGCTGATCATACTCTGCTCACGAAACTCATCATGCACACATCACGTGGCTATCATGCACTGCTCACGTGGTTCGTCATGGAATGATCACGAAGCTACCATATACTGGTCACGTGACTGATCATGCACAGATCACGTAAATGATCATGCACTGTTCACGTGACTGATCATGTACTGATCACGTGACTGATAATGCACTGATCACGTGGCTATCATGCTCTGCTCACGTGGCTGATCATGCAACGATCACGTAGCAACCATGTAGTGGTCTCGTGACTGATCATGCACTGATCATGTAATTGATCCTGCACTGATCACGTGGCTCATCACGCACTGATCCGGTGGCTGATCACACACGTATCACGTGACTGGTCATGTACAGATCCCGTGACTAATCATGAAGTGATCACGTGGCTATCCTGCACTGATCACGTGGATATCATGCACTGATCACGTGGCTGATCACACACGTATCACCTGACTGATCATGCACTGATCACGTGGCTATCATGCACTGCTCACGTGGCTGATCATGCGATGATCACGCAACTACCATGTACTGGTCACATGACTGATCATGCACTGATCACGTGACTGATCATGCAGTGATCACGTGGCTGTCATGCACTACTCACGTGGCTGATCATGCAATGATCATGTAGCTACCATGTACAGGTCACGTGAATGATCATACACCCATCAGGTGACTGACCATGCACTGATCACGTGGCTATCATGCACTGATCACTAGACTGATCATGCACTGATCACGTCTATATCATGCACTGATCACATGACTGCCCATGCACTGGTCACGTGGATGATCATACACTAATCATGTGACAGATCATGCACTGATCACGTGGCTGATCATGCACTGACACTGTGACTGAGCATGGACTGATCACATGACTATCGTGTAGTGATCACGTGACTTAATGGCGCTGATCATGTGACTGATCATGCACTGATCATGTTTGCTATCATACACTGATCATGTGCCTCTGGAGGCAATAAACAAAGAGCTGAGTAGGCACGAATCAGTCAGCAGGCAATAATCATGGAACTCAGCTGTGAGGAATCATGCTGCTCAGCTGGCAATAATCAAGCAGCTGAGCAGGCAGGAATTACGCAGCACAGCTGACAATTGTCAAGCAGATGACAGGCAGGAATCGTGCAGCTCAGCTGGCAATTGTCAAGCAGATGAGCAGACAGTAATCACGCAGCTCAGCAGGCCCAGATCACGTGACTGAGCATGCACTGTTCACGTGGCTGATCATACACTGATCACGTGATTGATCATGCACTGATCACTTGGATATCATGCACTGATCACGTGGCTGATCATACACTGTTCACGTGTCTGACCATGCACTGATCACGTGGCTGATCATACACTGCTCACGTAACTGATAATGCACTTATCACGTGGCTATCATGCACTGAATACGTGGCTGAACATGCACTGTTCACGTGGCTGATCACACACCTGTCACGTGACATATCATGCACTGATCACCTGGAACTCATGCACTGATCACGTGGCTGATCATACTCTGCTCACGAAACTCATCATGCACACATCACGTGGCTATCATGCACTGCTCACGTGGTTCGTCATGGAATGATCACGAAGCTACCATATACTGGTCACGTGACTGATCATGCACAGATCACGTAAATGATCATGCACTGTTCACGTGACTGATCATGTACTGATCACGTGACTGATAATGCACTGATCACGTGGCTATCATGCTCTGCTCACGTGGCTGATCATGCAACGATCACGTAGCAACCATGTAGTGGTCTCGTGACTGATCATGCACTGATCATGTAATTGATCCTGCACTGATCACGTGGCTCATCACGCACTGATCCGGTGGCTGATCACACACGTATCACGTGACTGGTCATGTACAGATCCGTGACTAATCATGAAGTGATCACGTGGCTATCCTGCACTGATCACGTGGATATCATGCACTGATCACGTGGCTGATCACACACGTATCACCTGACTGATCATGCACTGATCACGTGGCTATCATGCACTGCTCACGTGGCTGATCATGCGATGATCACGCAACTACCATGTACTGGTCACATGACTGATCATGCACTGATCACGTGACTGATCATGCAGTGATCACGTGGCTGTCCTGCACTACTCACGTGGCTGATCATGCAATGATCATGTAGCTACCATGTACAGGTCACGTGAATGATCATACACCCATCAGGTGACTGACCATGCACTGATCACGTGGCTATCATGCACTGATCACTAGACTGATCATGCACTGATCACGTCTATATCATGCACTGATCACATGACTGCCCATGCACTGGTCACGTGGATGATCATACACTAATCATGTGACAGATCATGCACTGATCACGTGGCTGATCATGCACTGACACTGTGACTGAGCATGGACTGATCACATGACTATCGTGTAGTGATCACGTGACTTAATGGCGCTGATCATGTGACTGATCATGCACTGATCATGTTTGCTATCATACACTGATCATGTGCCTCTGGAGGCAATAAACAAAGAGCTGAGTAGGCACGAATCAGTCAGCAGGCAATAATCATGGAACTCAGCTGTGAGGAATCATGCTGCTCAGCTGGCAATAATCAAGCAGCTGAGCAGGCAGGAATTACGCAGCACAGCTGACAATTGTCAAGCAGATGACAGGCAGGAATCGTGCAGCTCAGCTGGCAATTGTCAAGCAGATGAGCAGACAGTAATCACGCAGCTCAGCAGGCCCAGATCACGTGACTGAGCATGCACTGTTCACGTGGCTGATCATACACTGATCACGTGATTGATCATGCACTGATCACTTGGATATCATGCACTGATCACGTGGCTGATCATACACTGTTCACGTGTCTGACCATGCACTGATCACGTGGCTGATCATACACTGCTCACGTAACTGATAATGCACTTATCACGTGGCTATCATGCACTGAATACGTGGCTGAACATGCACTGTTCACGTGGCTGATCACACACCTGTCACGTGACATATCATGCACTGATCACCTGGAACTCATGCACTGATCACGTGGCTGATCATACTCTGCTCACGAAACTCATCATGCACACATCACGTGGCTATCATGCACTGCTCACGTGGTTCGTCATGGAATGATCACGAAGCTACCATATACTGGTCACGTGACTGATCATGCACAGATCACGTAAATGATCATGCACTGTTCACGTGACTGATCATGTACTGATCACGTGACTGATAATGCACTGATCACGTGGCTATCATGCTCTGCTCACGTGGCTGATCATGCAACGATCACGTAGCAACCATGTAGTGGTCTCGTGACTGATCATGCACTGATCATGTAATTGATCCTGCACTGATCACGTGGCTCATCACGCACTGATCCGGTGGCTGATCACACACGTATCACGTGACTGGTCATGTACAGATCCGTGACTAATCATGAAGTGATCACGTGGCTATCCTGCACTGATCACGTGGATATCATGCACTGATCACGTGGCTGATCACACACGTATCACCTGACTGATCATGCACTGATCACGTGGCTATCATGCACTGCTCACGTGGCTGATCATGCGATGATCACGCAACTACCATGTACTGGTCACATGACTGATCATGCACTGATCACGTGACTGATCATGCAGTGATCACGTGGCTGTCATGCACTACTCACGTGGCTGATCATGCAATGATCATGTAGCTACCATGTACAGGTCACGTGAATGATCATACACCCATCAGGTGACTGACCATGCACTGATCACGTGGCTATCATGCACTGATCACTAGACTGATCATGCACTGATCACGTCTATATCATGCACTGATCACATGACTGCCCATGCACTGGTCACGTGGATGATCATACACTAATCATGTGACAGATCATGCACTGATCACGTGGCTGATCATGCACTGACACTGTGACTGAGCATGGACTGATCACATGACTATCGTGTAGTGATCACGTGACTTAATGGCGCTGATCATGTGACTGATCATGCACTGATCATGTTTGCTATCATACACTGATCATGTGCCTCTGGAGGCAATAAACAAAGAGCTGAGTAGGCACGAATCAGTCAGCAGGCAATAATCATGGAACTCAGCTGTGAGGAATCATGCTGCTCAGCTGGCAATAATCAAGCAGCTGAGCAGGCAGGAATTACGCAGCACAGCTGACAATTGTCAAGCAGATGACAGGCAGGAATCGTGCAGCTCAGCTGGCAATTGTCAAGCAGATGAGCAGACAGTAATCACGCAGCTCAGCAGGCCCAGATCACGTGACTGAGCATGCACTGTTCACGTGGCTGATCATACACTGATCACGTGATTGATCATGCACTGATCACTTGGATATCATGCACTGATCACGTGGCTGATCATACACTGTTCACGTGTCTGACCATGCACTGATCACGTGGCTGATCATACACTGCTCACGTAACTGATAATGCACTTATCACGTGGCTATCATGCACTGAATACGTGGCTGAACATGCACTGTTCACGTGGCTGATCACACACCTGTCACGTGACATATCATGCACTGATCACCTGGAACTCATGCACTGATCACGTGGCTGATCATACTCTGCTCACGAAACTCATCATGCACACATCACGTGGCTATCATGCACTGCTCACGTGGTTCGTCATGGAATGATCACGAAGCTACCATATACTGGTCACGTGACTGATCATGCACAGATCACGTAAATGATCATGCACTGTTCACGTGACTGATCATGTACTGATCACGTGACTGATAATGCACTGATCACGTGGCTATCATGCTCTGCTCACGTGGCTGATCATGCAACGATCACGTAGCAACCATGTAGTGGTCTCGTGACTGATCATGCACTGATCATGTAATTGATCCTGCACTGATCACGTGGCTCATCACGCACTGATCCGGTGGCTGATCACACACGTATCACGTGACTGGTCATGTACAGATCCCGTGACTAATCATGAAGTGATCACGTGGCTATCCTGCACTGATCACGTGGATATCATGCACTGATCACGTGGCTGATCACACACGTATCACCTGACTGATCATGCACTGATCACGTGGCTATCATGCACTGCTCACGTGGCTGATCATGCGATGATCACGCAACTACCATGTACTGGTCACATGACTGATCATGCACTGATCACGTGACTGATCATGCAGTGATCACGTGGCTGTCATGCACTACTCACGTGGCTGATCATGCAATGATCATGTAGCTACCATGTACAGGTCACGTGAATGATCATACACCCATCAGGTGACTGACCATGCACTGATCACGTGGCTATCATGCACTGATCACTAGACTGATCATGCACTGATCACGTCTATATCATGCACTGATCACATGACTGCCCATGCACTGGTCACGTGGATGATCATACACTAATCATGTGACAGATCATGCACTGATCACGTGGCTGATCATGCACTGACACTGTGACTGAGCATGGACTGATCACATGACTATCGTGTAGTGATCACGTGACTTAATGGCGCTGATCATGTGACTGATCATGCACTGATCATGTTTGCTATCATACACTGATCATGTGCCTCTGGAGGCAATAAACAAAGAGCTGAGTAGGCACGAATCAGTCAGCAGGCAATAATCATGGAACTCAGCTGTGAGGAATCATGCTGCTCAGCTGGCAATAATCAAGCAGCTGAGCAGGCAGGAATTACGCAGCACAGCTGACAATTGTCAAGCAGATGACAGGCAGGAATCGTGCAGCTCAGCTGGCAATTGTCAAGCAGATGAGCAGACAGTAATCACGCAGCTCAGCAGGCCCAGATCACGTGACTGAGCATGCACTGTTCACGTGGCTGATCATACACTGATCACGTGATTGATCATGCACTGATCACTTGGATATCATGCACTGATCACGTGGCTGATCATACACTGTTCACGTGTCTGACCATGCACTGATCACGTGGCTGATCATACACTGCTCACGTAACTGATAATGCACTTATCACGTGGCTATCATGCACTGAATACGTGGCTGAACATGCACTGTTCACGTGGCTGATCACACACCTGTCACGTGACATATCATGCACTGATCACCTGGAACTCATGCACTGATCACGTGGCTGATCATACTCTGCTCACGAAACTCATCATGCACACATCACGTGGCTATCATGCACTGCTCACGTGGTTCGTCATGGAATGATCACGAAGCTACCATATACTGGTCACGTGACTGATCATGCACAGATCACGTAAATGATCATGCACTGTTCACGTGACTGATCATGTACTGATCACGTGACTGATAATGCACTGATCACGTGGCTATCATGCTCTGCTCACGTGGCTGATCATGCAACGATCGCGTAGCAACCATGTAGTGGTCTCGTGACTGATCATGCACTGATCATGTAATTGATCCTGCACTGATCACGTGGCTCATCACGCACTGATCCGGTGGCTGATCACACACGTATCGCGTGACTGGTCATGTACAGATCCCGTGACTAATCATGAAGTGATCACGTGGCTATCCTGCACTGATCACGTGGATATCATGCACTGATCACGTGGCTGATCACACACGTATCACCTGACTGATCATGCACTGATCACGTGGCTATCATGCACTGCTCACGTGGCTGATCATGCGATGATCACGCAACTACCATGTACTGGTCACATGACTGATCATGCACTGATCACGTGACTGATCATGCAGTGATCACGTGGCTGTCATGCACTACTCACGTGGCTGATCATGCAATGATCATGTAGCTACCATGTACAGGTCACGTGAATGATCATACACCCATCAGGTGACTGATCATGCACTGATCACGTGGCTATCATGCACTGATCACTAGACTGATCATGCACTGATCACGTCTATATCATGCACTGATCACATGACTGCCCATGCACTGGTCACGTGGATGATCATACACTAATCATGTGACAGATCATGCACTGATCACGTGGCTGATCATGCACTGACACTGTGACTGAGCATGGACTGATCACATGACTATCGTGTAGTGATCACGTGACTTAATGGCGCTGATCATGTGACTGATCATGCACTGATCATGTTTGCTATCATACACTGATCATGTGCCTCTGGAGGCAATAAACAAAGAGCTGAGTAGGCACGAATCAGTCAGCAGGCAATAATCATGGAACTCAGCTGTGAGGAATCATGCTGCTCAGCTGGCAATAATCAAGCAGCTGAGCAGGCAGGAATTACGCAGCACAGCTGACAATTGTCAAGCAGATGACAGGCAGGAATCGTGCAGCTCAGCTGGCAATTGTCAAGCAGATGAGCAGACAGTAATCACGCAGCTCAGCAGGCCCAGATCACGTGACTGAGCATGCACTGTTCACGTGGCTGATCATACACTGATCACGTGATTGATCATGCACTGATCACTTGGATATCATGCACTGATCACGTGGCTGATCATACACTGTTCACGTGTCTGACCATGCACTGATCACGTGGCTGATCATACACTGCTCACGTAACTGATAATGCACTTATCACGTGGCTATCATGCACTGAATACGTGGCTGAACATGCACTGTTCACGTGGCTGATCACACACCTGTCACGTGACATATCATGCACTGATCACCTGGAACTCATGCACTGATCACGTGGCTGATCATACTCTGCTCACGAAACTCATCATGCACACATCACGTGGCTATCATGCACTGCTCACGTGGTTCGTCATGGAATGATCACGAAGCTACCATATACTGGTCACGTGACTGATCATGCACAGATCACGTAAATGATCATGCACTGTTCGCGTGACTGATCATGTACTGATCACGTGACTGATAATGCACTGATCACGTGGCTATCATGCTCTGCTCACGTGGCTGATCATGCAACGATCGCGTAGCAACCATGTAGTGGTCTCGTGACTGATCATGCACTGATCATGTAATTGATCCTGCACTGATCACGTGGCTCATCACGCACTGATCCGGTGGCTGATCACACACGTATCACGTGACTGGTCATGTACAGATCCGTGACTAATCATGAAGTGATCACGTGGCTATCCTGCACTGATCGCGTGGATATCATGCACTGATCACGTGGCTGATCACACACGTATCACCTGACTGATCATGCACTGATCACGTGGCTATCATGCACTGCTCACGTGGCTGATCATGCGATGATCACGCAACTACCATGTACTGGTCACATGACTGATCATGCACTGATCACGTGACTGATCATGCAGTGATCACGTGGCTGTCATGCACTACTCACGTGGCTGATCATGCAATGATCATGTAGCTACCATGTACAGGTCACGTGAATGATCATACACCCATCAGGTGACTGACCATGCACTGATCACGTGGCTATCATGCACTGATCACTAGACTGATCATGCACTGATCACGTCTATATCATGCACTGATCACATGACTGCCCATGCACTGGTCACGTGGATGATCATACACTAATCATGTGACAGATCATGCACTGATCACGTGGCTGATCATGCACTGACACTGTGACTGAGCATGGACTGATCACATGACTATCGTGTAGTGATCACGTGACTTAATGGCGCTGATCATGTGACTGATCATGCACTGATCATGTTTGCTATCATACACTGATCATGTGCCTCTGGAGGCAATAAACAAAGAGCTGAGTAGGCACGAATCAGTCAGCAGGCAATAATCATGGAACTCAGCTGTGAGGAATCATGCTGCTCAGCTGGCAATAATCAAGCAGCTGAGCAGGCAGGAATTACGCAGCACAGCTGACAATTGTCAAGCAGATGACAGGCAGGAATCGTGCAGCTCAGCTGGCAATTGTCAAGCAGATGAGCAGACAGTAATCACGCAGCTCAGCAGGCCCAGATCACGTGACTGAGCATGCACTGTTCACGTGGCTGATCATACACTGATCACGTGATTGATCATGCACTGATCACTTGGATATCATGCACTGATCACGTGGCTGATCATACACTGTTCACGTGTCTGACCATGCACTGATCACGTGGCTGATCATACACTGCTCACGTAACTGATAATGCACTTATCACGTGGCTATCATGCACTGAATACGTGGCTGAACATGCACTGTTCACGTGGCTGATCACACACCTGTCACGTGACATATCATGCACTGATCACCTGGAACTCATGCACTGATCACGTGGCTGATCATACTCTGCTCACGAAACTCATCATGCACACATCACGTGGCTATCATGCACTGCTCACGTGGTTCGTCATGGAATGATCACGAAGCTACCATATACTGGTCACGTGACTGATCATGCACAGATCACGTAAATGATCATGCACTGTTCACGTGACTGATCATGTACTGATCACGTGACTGATAATGCACTGATCACGTGGCTATCATGCTCTGCTCACGTGGCTGATCATGCAACGATCACGTAGCAACCATGTAGTGGTCTCGTGACTGATCATGCACTGATCATGTAATTGATCCTGCACTGATCACGTGGCTCATCACGCACTGATCCGGTGGCTGATCACACACGTATCACGTGACTGGTCATGTACAGATCCCGTGACTAATCATGAAGTGATCACGTGGCTATCCTGCACTGATCACGTGGATATCATGCACTGATCACGTGGCTGATCACACACGTATCACCTGACTGATCATGCACTGATCACGTGGCTATCATGCACTGCTCACGTGGCTGATCATGCGATGATCACGCAACTACCATGTACTGGTCACATGACTGATCATGCACTGATCACGTGACTGATCATGCAGTGATCACGTGGCTGTCATGCACTACTCACGTGGCTGATCATGCAATGATCATGTAGCTACCATGTACAGGTCACGTGAATGATCATACACCCATCAGGTGACTGACCATGCACTGATCACGTGGCTATCATGCACTGATCACTAGACTGATCATGCACTGATCACGTCTATATCATGCACTGATCACATGACTGCCCATGCACTGGTCACGTGGATGATCATACACTAATCATGTGACAGATCATGCACTGATCACGTGGCTGATCATGCACTGACACTGTGACTGAGCATGGACTGATCACATGACTATCGTGTAGTGATCACGTGACTTAATGGCGCTGATCATGTGACTGATCATGCACTGATCATGTTTGCTATCATACACTGATCATGTGCCTCTGGAGGCAATAAACAAAGAGCTGAGTAGGCACGAATCAGTCAGCAGGCAATAATCATGGAACTCAGCTGTGAGGAATCATGCTGCTCAGCTGGCAATAATCAAGCAGCTGAGCAGGCAGGAATTACGCAGCACAGCTGGCAATTGTCAAGCAGATGACAGGCAGGAATCGTGCAGCTCAGCTGGCAATTGTCAAGCAGATGAGCAGACAGTAATCACGCAGCTCAGCAGGCCCAGATCACGTGACTGAGCATGCACTGTTCACGTGGCTGATCATACACTGATCACGTGATTGATCATGCACTGATCACTTGGATATCATGCACTGATCACGTGGCTGATCATACACTGTTCACGTGTCTGACCATGCACTGATCACGTGGCTGATCATACACTGCTCACGTAACTGATAATGCACTTATCACGTGGCTATCATGCACTGAATACGTGGCTGAACATGCACTGTTCACGTGGCTGATCACACACCTGTCACGTGACATATCATGCACTGATCACCTGGAACTCATGCACTGATCACGTGGCTGATCATACTCTGCTCACGAAACTCATCATGCACACATCACGTGGCTATCATGCACTGCTCACGTGGTTCGTCATGGAATGATCACGAAGCTACCATATACTGGTCACGTGACTGATCATGCACAGATCACGTAAATGATCATGCACTGTTCACGTGACTGATCATGTACTGATCACGTGACTGATAATGCACTGATCACGTGGCTATCATGCTCTGCTCACGTGGCTGATCATGCAACGATCACGTAGCAACCATGTAGTGGTCTCGTGACTGATCATGCACTGATCATGTAATTGATCCTGCACTGATCACGTGGCTCATCACGCACTGATCCGGTGGCTGATCACACACGTATCACGTGACTGGTCATGTACAGATCCCGTGACTAATCATGAAGTGATCACGTGGCTATCCTGCACTGATCACGTGGATATCATGCACTGATCACGTGGCTGATCACACACGTATCACCTGACTGATCATGCACTGATCACGTGGCTATCATGCACTGCTCACGTGGCTGATCATGCGATGATCACGCAACTACCATGTACTGGTCACATGACTGATCATGCACTGATCACGTGACTGATCATGCAGTGATCACGTGGCTGTCATGCACTACTCACGTGGCTGATCATGCAATGATCATGTAGCTACCATGTACAGGTCACGTGAATGATCATACACCCATCAGGTGACTGACCATGCACTGATCACGTGGCTATCATGCACTGATCACTAGACTGATCATGCACTGATCACGTCTATATCATGCACTGATCACATGACTGCCCATGCACTGGTCACGTGGATGATCATACACTAATCATGTGACAGATCATGCACTGATCACGTGGCTGATCATGCACTGACACTGTGACTGAGCATGGACTGATCACATGACTATCGTGTAGTGATCACGTGACTTAATGGCGCTGATCATGTGACTGATCATGCACTGATCATGTTTGCTATCATACACTGATCATGTGCCTCTGGAGGCAATAAACAAAGAGCTGAGTAGGCACGAATCAGTCAGCAGGCAATAATCATGGAACTCAGCTGTGAGGAATCATGCTGCTCAGCTGGCAATAATCAAGCAGCTGAGCAGGCAGGAATTACGCAGCACAGCTGACAATTGTCAAGCAGATGACAGGCAGGAATCGTGCAGCTCAGCTGGCAATTGTCAAGCAGATGAGCAGACAGTAATCACGCAGCTCAGCAGGCCCAGATCACGTGACTGAGCATGCACTGTTCACGTGGCTGATCATACACTGATCACGTGATTGATCATGCACTGATCACTTGGATATCATGCACTGATCACGTGGCTGATCATACACTGTTCACGTGTCTGACCATGCACTGATCACGTGGCTGATCATACACTGCTCACGTAACTGATAATGCACTTATCACGTGGCTATCATGCACTGAATACGTGGCTGAACATGCACTGTTCACGTGGCTGATCACACACCTGTCACGTGACATATCATGCACTGATCACCTGGAACTCATGCACTGATCACGTGGCTGATCATACTCTGCTCACGAAACTCATCATGCACACATCACGTGGCTATCATGCACTGCTCACGTGGTTCGTCATGGAATGATCACGAAGCTACCATATACTGGTCACGTGACTGATCATGCACAGATCACGTAAATGATCATGCACTGTTCACGTGACTGATCATGTACTGATCACGTGACTGATAATGCACTGATCACGTGGCTATCATGCTCTGCTCACGTGGCTGATCATGCAACGATCACGTAGCAACCATGTAGTGGTCTCGTGACTGATCATGCACTGATCATGTAATTGATCCTGCACTGATCACGTGGCTCATCACGCACTGATCCGGTGGCTGATCACACACGTATCACGTGACTGGTCATGTACAGATCCCGTGACTAATCATGAAGTGATCACGTGGCTATCCTGCACTGATCACGTGGATATCATGCACTGATCACGTGGCTGATCACACACGTATCACCTGACTGATCATGCACTGATCACGTGGCTATCATGCACTGCTCACGTGGCTGATCATGCGATGATCACGCAACTACCATGTACTGGTCACATGACTGATCATGCACTGATCACGTGACTGATCATGCAGTGATCACGTGGCTGTCATGCACTACTCACGTGGCTGATCATGCAATGATCATGTAGCTACCATGTACAGGTCACGTGAATGATCATACACCCATCAGGTGACTGACCATGCACTGATCACGTGGCTATCATGCACTGATCACTAGACTGATCATGCACTGATCACGTCTATATCATGCACTGATCACATGACTGCCCATGCACTGGTCACGTGGATGATCATACACTAATCATGTGACAGATCATGCACTGATCACGTGGCTGATCATGCACTGACACTGTGACTGAGCATGGACTGATCACATGACTATCGTGTAGTGATCACGTGACTTAATGGCGCTGATCATGTGACTGATCATGCACTGATCATGTTTGCTATCATACACTGATCATGTGCCTCTGGAGGCAATAAACAAAGAGCTGAGTAGGCACGAATCAGTCAGCAGGCAATAATCATGGAACTCAGCTGTGAGGAATCATGCTGCTCAGCTGGCAATAATCAAGCAGCTGAGCAGGCAGGAATTACGCAGCACAGCTGACAATTGTCAAGCAGATGACAGGCAGGAATCGTGCAGCTCAGCTGGCAATTGTCAAGCAGATGAGCAGACAGTAATCACGCAGCTCAGCAGGCCCAGATCACGTGACTGAGCATGCACTGTTCACGTGGCTGATCATACACTGATCACGTGATTGATCATGCACTGATCACTTGGATATCATGCACTGATCACGTGGCTGATCATACACTGTTCACGTGTCTGACCATGCACTGATCACGTGGCTGATCATACACTGCTCACGTAACTGATAATGCACTTATCACGTGGCTATCATGCACTGAATACGTGGCTGAACATGCACTGTTCACGTGGCTGATCACACACCTGTCACGTGACATATCATGCACTGATCACCTGGAACTCATGCACTGATCACGTGGCTGATCATACTCTGCTCACGAAACTCATCATGCACACATCACGTGGCTATCATGCACTGCTCACGTGGTTCGTCATGGAATGATCACGAAGCTACCATATACTGGTCACGTGACTGATCATGCACAGATCACGTAAATGATCATGCACTGTTCACGTGACTGATCATGTACTGATCACGTGACTGATAATGCACTGATCACGTGGCTATCATGCTCTGCTCACGTGGCTGATCATGCAACGATCACGTAGCAACCATGTAGTGGTCTCGTGACTGATCATGCACTGATCATGTAATTGATCCTGCACTGATCACGTGGCTCATCACGCACTGATCCGGTGGCTGATCACACACGTATCACGTGACTGGTCATGTACAGATCCCGTGACTAATCATGAAGTGATCACGTGGCTATCCTGCACTGATCACGTGGATATCATGCACTGATCACGTGGCTGATCACACACGTATCACCTGACTGATCATGCACTGATCACGTGGCTATCATGCACTGCTCACGTGGCTGATCATGCGATGATCACGCAACTACCATGTACTGGTCACATGACTGATCATGCACTGATCACGTGACTGATCATGCAGTGATCACGTGGCTGTCATGCACTACTCACGTGGCTGATCATGCAATGATCATGTAGCTACCATGTACAGGTCACGTGAATGATCATACACCCATCAGGTGACTGACCATGCACTGATCACGTGGCTATCATGCACTGATCACTAGACTGATCATGCACTGATCACGTCTATATCATGCACTGATCACATGACTGCCCATGCACTGGTCACGTGGATGATCATACACTAATCATGTGACAGATCATGCACTGATCACGTGGCTGATCATGCACTGACACTGTGACTGAGCATGGACTGATCACATGACTATCGTGTAGTGATCACGTGACTTAATGGCGCTGATCATGTGACTGATCATGCACTGATCATGTTTGCTATCATACACTGATCATGTGCCTCTGGAGGCAATAAACAAAGAGCTGAGTAGGCACGAATCAGTCAGCAGGCAATAATCATGGAACTCAGCTGTGAGGAATCATGCTGCTCAGCTGGCAATAATCAAGCAGCTGAGCAGGCAGGAATTACGCAGCACAGCTGACAATTGTCAAGCAGATGACAGGCAGGAATCGTGCAGCTCAGCTGGCAATTGTCAAGCAGATGAGCAGACAGTAATCACGCAGCTCAGCAGGCCCAGATCACGTGACTGAGCATGCACTGTTCACGTGGCTGATCATACACTGATCACGTGATTGATCATGCACTGATCACTTGGATATCATGCACTGATCACGTGGCTGATCATACACTGTTCACGTGTCTGACCATGCACTGATCACGTGGCTGATCATACACTGCTCACGTAACTGATAATGCACTTATCACGTGGCTATCATGCACTGAATACGTGGCTGAACATGCACTGTTCACGTGGCTGATCACACACCTGTCACGTGACATATCATGCACTGATCACCTGGAACTCATGCACTGATCACGTGGCTGATCATACTCTGCTCACGAAACTCATCATGCACACATCACGTGGCTATCATGCACTGCTCACGTGGTTCGTCATGGAATGATCACGAAGCTACCATATACTGGTCACGTGACTGATCATGCACAGATCACGTAAATGATCATGCACTGTTCACGTGACTGATCATGTACTGATCACGTGACTGATAATGCACTGATCACGTGGCTATCATGCTCTGCTCACGTGGCTGATCATGCAACGATCACGTAGCAACCATGTAGTGGTCTCGTGACTGATCATGCACTGATCATGTAATTGATCCTGCACTGATCACGTGGCTCATCACGCACTGATCCGGTGGCTGATCACACACGTATCACGTGACTGGTCATGTACAGATCCCGTGACTAATCATGAAGTGATCACGTGGCTATCCTGCACTGATCACGTGGATATCATGCACTGATCACGTGGCTGATCACACACGTATCACCTGACTGATCATGCACTGATCACGTGGCTATCATGCACTGCTCACGTGGCTGATCATGCGATGATCACGCAACTACCATGTACTGGTCACATGACTGATCATGCACTGATCACGTGACTGATCATGCAGTGATCACGTGGCTGTCATGCACTACTCACGTGGCTGATCATGCAATGATCATGTAGCTACCATGTACAGGTCACGTGAATGATCATACACCCATCAGGTGACTGACCATGCACTGATCACGTGGCTATCATGCACTGATCACTAGACTGATCATGCACTGATCACGTCTATATCATGCACTGATCACATGACTGCCCATGCACTGGTCACGTGGATGATCATACACTAATCATGTGACAGATCATGCACTGATCACGTGGCTGATCATGCACTGACACTGTGACTGAGCATGGACTGATCACATGACTATCGTGTAGTGATCACGTGACTTAATGGCGCTGATCATGTGACTGATCATGCACTGATCATGTTTGCTATCATACACTGATCATGTGCCTCTGGAGGCAATAAACAAAGAGCTGAGTAGGCACGAATCAGTCAGCAGGCAATAATCATGGAACTCAGCTGTGAGGAATCATGCTGCTCAGCTGGCAATAATCAAGCAGCTGAGCAGGCAGGAATTACGCAGCACAGCTGGCAATTGTCAAGCAGATGACAGGCAGGAATCGTGCAGCTCAGCTGGCAATTGTCAAGCAGATGAGCAGACAGTAATCACGCAGCTCAGCAGGCCCAGATCACGTGACTGAGCATGCACTGTTCACGTGGCTGATCATACACTGATCACGTGATTGATCATGCACTGATCACTTGGATATCATGCACTGATCACGTGGCTGATCATACACTGTTCACGTGTCTGACCATGCACTGATCACGTGGCTGATCATACACTGCTCACGTAACTGATAATGCACTTATCACGTGGCTATCATGCACTGAATACGTGGCTGAACATGCACTGTTCACGTGGCTGATCACACACCTGTCACGTGACATATCATGCACTGATCACCTGGAACTCATGCACTGATCACGTGGCTGATCATACTCTGCTCACGAAACTCATCATGCACACATCACGTGGCTATCATGCACTGCTCACGTGGTTCGTCATGGAATGATCACGAAGCTACCATATACTGGTCACGTGACTGATCATGCACAGATCACGTAAATGATCATGCACTGTTCACGTGACTGATCATGTACTGATCACGTGACTGATAATGCACTGATCACGTGGCTATCATGCTCTGCTCACGTGGCTGATCATGCAACGATCACGTAGCAACCATGTAGTGGTCTCGTGACTGATCATGCACTGATCATGTAATTGATCCTGCACTGATCACGTGGCTCATCACGCACTGATCCGGTGGCTGATCACACACGTATCACGTGACTGGTCATGTACAGATCCCGTGACTAATCATGAAGTGATCACGTGGCTATCCTGCACTGATCACGTGGATATCATGCACTGATCACGTGGCTGATCACACACGTATCACCTGACTGATCATGCACTGATCACGTGGCTATCATGCACTGCTCACGTGGCTGATCATGCGATGATCACGCAACTACCATGTACTGGTCACATGACTGATCATGCACTGATCACGTGACTGATCATGCAGTGATCACGTGGCTGTCATGCACTACTCACGTGGCTGATCATGCAATGATCATGTAGCTACCATGTACAGGTCACGTGAATGATCATACACCCATCAGGTGACTGACCATGCACTGATCACGTGGCTATCATGCACTGATCACTAGACTGATCATGCACTGATCACGTCTATATCATGCACTGATCACATGACTGCCCATGCACTGGTCACGTGGATGATCATACACTAATCATGTGACAGATCATGCACTGATCACGTGGCTGATCATGCACTGACACTGTGACTGAGCATGGACTGATCACATGACTATCGTGTAGTGATCACGTGACTTAATGGCGCTGATCATGTGACTGATCATGCACTGATCATGTTTGCTATCATACACTGATCATGTGCCTCTGGAGGCAATAAACAAAGAGCTGAGTAGGCACGAATCAGTCAGCAGGCAATAATCATGGAACTCAGCTGTGAGGAATCATGCTGCTCAGCTGGCAATAATCAAGCAGCTGAGCAGGCAGGAATTACGCAGCACAGCTGACAATTGTCAAGCAGATGACAGGCAGGAATCGTGCAGCTCAGCTGGCAATTGTCAAGCAGATGAGCAGACAGTAATCACGCAGCTCAGCAGGCCCAGATCACGTGACTGAGCATGCACTGTTCACGTGGCTGATCATACACTGATCACGTGATTGATCATGCACTGATCACTTGGATATCATGCACTGATCACGTGGCTGATCATACACTGTTCACGTGTCTGACCATGCACTGATCACGTGGCTGATCATACACTGCTCACGTAACTGATAATGCACTTATCACGTGGCTATCATGCACTGAATACGTGGCTGAACATGCACTGTTCACGTGGCTGATCACACACCTGTCACGTGACATATCATGCACTGATCACCTGGAACTCATGCACTGATCACGTGGCTGATCATACTCTGCTCACGAAACTCATCATGCACACATCACGTGGCTATCATGCACTGCTCACGTGGTTCGTCATGGAATGATCACGAAGCTACCATATACTGGTCACGTGACTGATCATGCACAGATCACGTAAATGATCATGCACTGTTCACGTGACTGATCATGTACTGATCACGTGACTGATAATGCACTGATCACGTGGCTATCATGCTCTGCTCACGTGGCTGATCATGCAACGATCACGTAGCAACCATGTAGTGGTCTCGTGACTGATCATGCACTGATCATGTAATTGATCCTGCACTGATCACGTGGCTCATCACGCACTGATCCGGTGGCTGATCACACACGTATCACGTGACTGGTCATGTACAGATCCCGTGACTAATCATGAAGTGATCACGTGGCTATCCTGCACTGATCACGTGGATATCATGCACTGATCACGTGGCTGATCACACACGTATCACCTGACTGATCATGCACTGATCACGTGGCTATCATGCACTGCTCACGTGGCTGATCATGCGATGATCACGCAACTACCATGTACTGGTCACATGACTGATCATGCACTGATCACGTGACTGATCATGCAGTGATCACGTGGCTGTCATGCACTACTCACGTGGCTGATCATGCAATGATCATGTAGCTACCATGTACAGGTCACGTGAATGATCATACACCCATCAGGTGACTGACCATGCACTGATCACGTGGCTATCATGCACTGATCACTAGACTGATCATGCACTGATCACGTCTATATCATGCACTGATCACATGACTGCCCATGCACTGGTCACGTGGATGATCATACACTAATCATGTGACAGATCATGCACTGATCACGTGGCTGATCATGCACTGACACTGTGACTGAGCATGGACTGATCACATGACTATCGTGTAGTGATCACGTGACTTAATGGCGCTGATCATGTGACTGATCATGCACTGATCATGTTTGCTATCATACACTGATCATGTGCCTCTGGAGGCAATAAACAAAGAGCTGAGTAGGCACGAATCAGTCAGCAGGCAATAATCATGGAACTCAGCTGTGAGGAATCATGCTGCTCAGCTGGCAATAATCAAGCAGCTGAGCAGGCAGGAATTACGCAGCACAGCTGACAATTGTCAAGCAGATGACAGGCAGGAATCGTGCAGCTCAGCTGGCAATTGTCAAGCAGATGAGCAGACAGTAATCACGCAGCTCAGCAGGCCCAGATCACGTGACTGAGCATGCACTGTTCACGTGGCTGATCATACACTGATCACGTGATTGATCATGCACTGATCACTTGGATATCATGCACTGATCACGTGGCTGATCATACACTGTTCACGTGTCTGACCATGCACTGATCACGTGGCTGATCATACACTGCTCACGTAACTGATAATGCACTTATCACGTGGCTATCATGCACTGAATACGTGGCTGAACATGCACTGTTCACGTGGCTGATCACACACCTGTCACGTGACATATCATGCACTGATCACCTGGAACTCATGCACTGATCACGTGGCTGATCATACTCTGCTCACGAAACTCA